>NW_009604880.1:0-4822 GCF_000690535.1 Cariama cristata
AACCCATGGACGGGTACGCGTGGGGCGTGAGTTGAAAAATACTGATGTGAAATAACTGTTTCTGTGTGAAGCAGGAACAGGTCCATTCTGTTGCTGTGTGTTTTTTTTCTCTAGCCCTGCAGAGAAGGACTGGGAGGTATTGGTAGATGAAAAATTGGACATGAGCTGGCAACGTGCGCTGGCAGCCCCGAACGCCAACCGTGCCCTGGGCTGCATCTGACCAACAGGGCGAGGGTGGAAGGGGATTCTGCCCCTCTGCTCCGCTCTGGTGAGACCCCCCTGCAGTACTGCCTTCAGCTCTGGGGTCCTCAGCACAAGAGGGACATGGACGTGTTGGAGCGAGTCCAGAGGAGGCCATGAAGATGATCCGAGGGCTGGAGCACCTCTCCTGTGAGGACAGGCTGAGAGAGTTGGGGTTGTTCAGCCTGGAGAAGAGAAGGCTCCAGGAAGACTTTATTGCAGCCCTTCTATAGTTAAATACTATAAGAAAGACGGAGACAGACTTTTTACCGGGGCCTGTAGTGATAGGACAAGGGGCAATGTCTTTGAACTGGAAGAGGGAAGACTTAGAGTAAATATAAGGAAGAGATTCTTCCCGGTGAGGGTGTTGAGGCAGTGGCAGAGGTTGCCCAGAGAAGCTGTGGCTGCCCCATCCCTGGAAGTGTTCAAGGCCAGGTTGGATGGGGCTGTGAGCAACCTGGTCTGGTGGGAGGTGTCCCTGCCCAGGGCAGGGGGGTTGGACTAGATGACCTCTTCCATCCCAAACCGTTCTGTGATTCTGTAGTTGTAATAACTAACAAAACACTACAGAACAACACGTTACGTAAATGAAGTTATGTTCTGTGAATAGTACATGTCTGAATTTAACTGTGTTAAATACAACATGAGTGAGCTGAGAGGTCGATATGATGGATTTATGTCTGGAATTCAAAACTGGCAATTCAGGCTTGGTTGCATTTGTGTTGCTGGCATTAGGCGATGTCAGTTGGCATCAGCAGCATGTTCGGCTTTTGCTAGTAATTGAGGAGTAATTTTCAGTCTTTTTTTTAAGCATTCCCTTGCGTTATGGAGAACTGTAGCCTGCTGCAGCTGGGAATGTCCGTCCTCTCAGGAAGGTGGTGATGTGGATCCCCTCCTGCAGGACTAAGGTGACTGTAGGTTACTGGTGAGGTTCAGGCTGTTATGGGAACTGCTGATGAAACACTGTGCCCATGAGTTCGTGGATCCGTTAGGGTGTCCTGCGTACTGCTGCACTGGAGAACTTAGTACTGCCTGTAAATACCAGAACTGGAGTTTAAGTTGCATGATATGGGATCTGTGTAAGTAAAAGCATCTTAATAAATGAGTGCATTTACTTTTGGGAGTAAAGGTTGTCATTTTTACTTAGAAATGAAAGCATCATCATGCTTGTAACTCCTCATGTGTTGGCTTCACAAACTTGCTCAGACATGCCCAGAGTCAGTTTGAGTTGGCCAGCCCAGATCTAGCAGGCAAGCTGCGATGCTAGAGGGCTTATTCCTGGCTCATTGTCAGGATACTTAACTCAGCTTCTCAGGCAGGCTTTTACTGCTGCCTGGCGCTCTGGGATACTCTGGGGGTTGAAATGCTGGTGCAGACTCAAAGCTAAGGCAAGTATGTCTGTGACCTACCGTTACTTGATTTTTGCCTTAACTTTCCTGAGAATTTGGCAGCTAAACCCTTTGTGAATTAACTTTTTTTATTTTCACATAGTGATACACAAGCATGTCCTCTACCTGGAAAAACAAAGTAAATGTCTTCCAACTTTAAATGTCGGTGCTTACATGAAAGAATTCTTTTTATTTTACATAAACCACAAAGTTTCTCAGCTTGGCAGAAATGAAAGCAGAATCTTTTAATTTTAGTTTTTGGTGTAATTGCGTAGTATCAACAGAAAGGCCTAACAATGTTCCCTCTCTACTGTAAACCTAGTTTTGCTATACCTGGCCATTGAAGATAAAGGATGGAGACCCTGACAGAGGCTGACATGTGGGCTGCTGCCACTGTGTGGAGAGCATCACTGGATGCCTGGCACTGCCACATAATTTCGCATAAAATTGTTCCTAGGGCCTGAGACCTCAAGCAGGTGCCTGTACTTCATGTTCCTAAAACCTCTTCCACCTGCAGGGGAGTCTGCTCTTGGATTTTCTTTTTCCTTGGAAGCTGCCATAACCCTCCTGCCAGTTGAATCATCCTCACCCACCGACGGTGGTTACATATTCCTTCTTCCCTCACAGCAATCTACTCTTTCACTTGGCCTTGCTCTTTCCAAAAATTTTCTGTCCACTGTATTCTTGCGTAGCCCTTAGCGCATGCTGTTGTACCAGTGTCAGTGTTCCCTCGCTGCGGTAGCTGCCTTCTCAGTCGATCCTGCTAAAGCTTTAGTCTGGTAAGCGTACAGCTATGTGGACACTGCGTTTAGGATGTGTAAGCCAGCGTGAAAGGAAAGCTTACCTTAACACATGCCACACCAACCACTGCGTTTTACTGGTTGGGTTCCGCACTTGAAATGCCATACGTCCTCCTCCGCTGTGCTCTGCCTGGAAAGTCGTTGGGAAGTCTTCATTGTGCTTTTTCCCCCCCAGTGTTAATGCATTTCAAGGAAGTGTTAGAGGGTACAAGTTTCTGATCCTGTCCCCTCTCTCCACCCCCCTCTGCATGTTGCCATTAAATCTCTTAAAGCTGAGTTAATTTTTTTAATGATTTGCGGCTCTTGCTACAGAGGACCAGTCTACCACAGGTTCTTTGTGTGGGTGCCTTCCTGCATTTGTCAAGGTCTGTTGTGTGGCCATTGGGTTTCATTGCACGTTTTTTATTATAAGCTCAGGTGTGAGATTTGAGCTTCTGTGAGGAACGGGTCCCAGTAGAGCCCTTTGGAGTTTGCTGAGGTTTGAGAGAGGACTGGAGGCCTGTGGGCTTTCCTTTTACTGCTGCTTGCAGCAATTAGTGAGGAGCATCTGAAAGCAGAGCTATTCCCAGCATACTCTGATATCCCACTGGATAAGGCAAAAGGAGCCGCTCTGGGCCCGTGAGCTCTTGAGGTTGTGTTACTGGTTGACTGTTTTGGTTCTTTCTCCTCTTGAACAGGAACATGCCCAAGAAAGGAGGGAAGCACGCTGAAATGGGAAAAGAAACGCAGACACAATGTAAACGAGCAAAGGTGGAAGCAGCTTGTTCTCCATCAGTCCTGAGTTTTGAGAACCCAGACAGCCTCTTTGGAAGCTTGATCTCTCCCATCAAACCAGAGTTGTTTTTCAGGGAGTATTGGGAGCAAAAGCCGCTGCTTGTTCAAAGAAATGACCCCCGGCTGGCTGCTTACTACCAGTCCCTGTTCCAGTTGTCAGATTTGAAGGAACTGTGCAGCCGGGGTCTATTCTATGGGCGAGATTTAAATATCTGCAGATGTGTTAATGGAAAAAAGAAAGTTTTAAATAAAGAAGGCAAAGTGAACTACATGCAGCTAAAGAAGGATTTTGACCAGAAAAAGGCAACAATACAGTTTCATCAGCCTCAGAGATTTAAGGTTGGATGATTTCATTGAATATAATTAATACATGATTTATAACGTATACTTTGCTTGAGTCGTGCTAGACATAGCTTCATCTCTGTCCCCAGTAAATCCAGAGGAAGCAGCTGACATCGATGACCTGCTGAAATCTGTACATGAACTGTATTAACACATAGTTTATACTTTTGCACTGCCCATCACGTTTCAGTGCTCTGCAGCAAAGACAAAATCTGATTCATGCTATAATATTAAGTATTCTTTTTAAAAAATGTGCTTTGACAGGTAAAAGTTTAAAAAAAAATGCACAAAATTGATGATTATGCATCTGTGTCTGCTTAAATTATCGCTTCTGCCCCACTGTTCCCTTGTGCAACTAGAGGCTTTTTTACCGTTTTCCTTTCATGGAGGGCGAGGTGTGAAACCATGTAAAATATTTCCAGGACACTCCACCGTTCTTGCCAATGGATTGGCTTTGAATCACACCGTGGAAGTGTACCACTGCATTTTAGCCAGATGTTCTCTCTCTCTTACTCTTTTTGATGCCTTTGCAATCTTCATGGATGAGAATGAGGCAGTGGTGTCTACACATTTTTGTAAAGGACTGGGATACTTGTAGGTACTTGGATTTAGGTAGTCTGGCCTTTTTTTTTTTTTTTTTTTTTAATTCTGTAGTGTCAACACAATTTAATTGTGAAGTGGTGCATAAGGACCCAAACACCTGGCCGAGTCTCAAGTGTGGTGTCGCTTGCTGATCTTTGTTCAAGTGTAGCTGTCACGGCCGGTGGCAGGGACTGGGATGTTGCACGGCTTATGCTGAAATCTAGAGCTTGAGCTGAACCTACATAAATTCTGGTTGAAGTTGCACTTGTGCAGGTCTGGTAGTTGGCATCTTCTGATACGAAAGTCATTCCTTCGGTGCATTGTCTGTCCCGTTGGATGTGGATGAGTAAAGTTTGTTCTCGAATATTTCTGAACAACTGGGAGTTGCTGGAAGAAGGTCCTCCCAAGCGATGAGGAGGTTGAGGACTGGGAGGCAGCCAGGTTGGCTGAGCTCTTCAGTAGTAACAGCATCGTTTTTTTTTTAAAGGAGGAGCTGTGGAAGATTCAGGAGAAGCTGGAGTGCTACTTTGGATCTCTGGTTGGGTCGAATGTTTACATTACTCCCCAAGGGTCGCAGGGCCTTCCCCCTCACTACGATGATGTTGAGGTAGGACAGCGCAATCTTGTCTGTGCAACTCCGTGTGTGGGCTTTCGCTAGTGGCAGTGGATACCTGGATGTGCGCTCCCACCACCCCC
>NW_009604880.1:4853-7142 GCF_000690535.1 Cariama cristata
AATAAGTTACTATAGAGAAATGTTTTTTCCACTGAAAACTTCCAGTAATTGATTGCAAGTGTTTACAGTAATTTTTCTTCTATAATTTTACTGAAATAGTGGTAATTGTCATTACTAATGGTAATATCACATAAATTGTACTTTCCAGACCTGGTATTTCCATTAGATGAAAAGAGGATTTGTTTTCCCAGCTGCAGAAGCTTTCCAGCACCTTTTTTTCAATTTCCCTTCATTCAGACTTCCAAGGCCCTAGAAGCCCTTTTTCCTTTATTAAGTACTTGGTCTTTCTTCAGCTGGACAATGAAAGCAGACTGATTGTGCTGCTTCCCATTTGTTGGTCCTACTGTTTTGAAGAAGTTACTGGTATGATGAAGTCCTGTGGTCCAAGTGCATTTTAAATTGGCTTCTAAAACAAACATTCAAGTAGACAGTGCATTAAAAAAAAAGCTGGGCTATCCCACTTAAAGCAAAACAAAAACCCCAAACCCTTACATGTATTTTATGCTTTTTATTATTTTCATTTCCATTAAATACATCTGGAGTTTCATTTTCCTTATGCTGCTTGTTCAGCAGCTCCACAACCTGCATGTTCTGGCATATGCCATCAACCCCCAGCTCACAGCATCCCCTAGATGTTTCTGATGCTCTGTTTGTCGGTGAATGGTGATAAGACCTCTCTCACCTGAAATTTTGAGTATCCGTGTGGTAGACATTACTTTTGAGTTAGTTGTCTAGCACTTATTTAAGTGACTGGAGAGAAACAGGGATTTCCAAATGCCTACCTTAGGATAAAAGAGATCACACTTCACAACTCTTCTGTCTGTTGTCTGTAAGTAGAGCCTAAAGAAATAGTTCAAATGTAAATTTTTCCCTTGTAGACTCTAAAAAGTAATGTGAGAGGGATCCTGTTTGCCGTGCTGTGGAGTAGCTGAGAGCAGGGAAGGTGAAATCTGTTTCATCTCTTGTCAGAAAAGCGACCTGTGTTGCTTCTGTTTTCTTTCCATCCTTGATTTCTGGCCAATTTTAATTTCCAAGTAAGAAGATGACTTCCAATTTCTGATGAGTTGGATGCGTGAGGGGCAGCAAGACTTCCTTATGCATTTGGGTTGATGGTCTTTTGCAGGTGTTTATCCTTCAGCTAGAAGGTGAGAAACATTGGCGACTCTATAAACCAACGGTGCATCTAGCTCGGGAGTATAATGTCGAATCAGAAGATAGGATTGGGAATCCCACACATGAATTCATATTAAAGGTATTATAATTGAATTGCTTTACGTGGTCTGGGCTATGGTTGCCAGAGAAGTAGTCATGTTTAAAATGATCCGTTTCCTGAAGACAGTATTCTGAGTGATCGTGGTTGTGAAATTGAGGGGAGGGTTGGCGCACAAAACACTGTGACCACAATTTAGGAGATAGTTGTCTAACCTATCCTTTTGAAAAAGGTATCCTTTGCTTTACTATTTAAATAATGGACCCAAAAACCAGTTATTTGTGGAAATCGGGCAGGTTGGGCACCCTGACTCCTGGAGCATGTTTGTGGAGTTGTGTGCAGAAAAAACATTGGGTTATGAAATATTTTTATGCTTTTACTTGCTGTCTGTGATCAGTCAGGCTAGTCCTTCTGTGCACTAAGGCTTACTGCTTTACTGAAGGTTGACACTGTTCTGGTGAATTAGATTTAAATATTTATCCTTGACTAATGAACAGAAGCATGAACTAAACCCCATGTTAACTTGCTGTATTAATTGTTTCTTCTTTTTCCAAACCTGAAAAGCAAGGTCTCTGCTCTTCCCGCTGTTCAGACCTGCCTTTGAGTGTAGGTAGTTTAGGAATAAACTGCCCACAATAAGCTATCAGATTGGATACGATACTGACATCGTTAGCTGTGTAGTTTGACAGATGGTAGTATTCAATTGTCATGATAGAATGGGTGATGCAAAGTCTAGTAAATTATAGTTCCCTTTTTAATTTCTGGAACATTTTGGGCCAGGCTTCAATGCCTTTGATTTTTATGGAATAATGATATATTCCACAAGCCATTTTACTGGCACTAATGAAGTGAAAATACCGGCCTCTGAAAAGGGTTTAAAAATTATCTAAGTTTTTAATTTATGTTTCTTTTGTTTGATATTCTTCACTTCCTGTGACCCATTTCTTCCGGGTGGCCGCTGTCAGATTTTGGTTGTCTGTCTGGAGCTGTCTCTGACAGGGATGCTGTCAGACGACTCTTATTTCCTCCCTAGACATCTCTCTAGAGTATTTCCTTTGTCCTTTTTTGCATTTCTGTCT
>NW_009604881.1:0-23917 GCF_000690535.1 Cariama cristata
AGCCACTCATCCCCAAGGCTGTAGCATTGTATGCGGTTGTTGTGACTGAAATGCAGGACCTGGCACTTGGTCTTGTTGAATCTCATACAGTTGGTCTCAGCACATCGATACAGCCTGTCCAGATCCCTCTGTAAAGCCTTCCTACTCTCAAGCAGATCAACACTCCCATCCAGCTTGGTGTCATCTGCAAACTTACTGAGGGTGTACTCCATCCCCTCGTCCAAATCATCAATGAAGATGTTAAACAGAACTGGCCCCAACACTGAGCCCTGAGGAACACCACTGGTGACTGGCCACCAACTGGATTTAGCTCCATTCACCACCACTCTCTGGGCTCGGCCAGCCAGCCAGTTTTTCACCCAGCAAAGGGTATGCCTGTCCAAGCCATGAGCTTCTATCTTAGGAAATTACCCTCTACCAGTTCAAAGCTTTGGAGCAGATAAAGACATAATCTGAACTCTACTGAAATAGTACACAGAGGCCTTGTTGATGCTGAGGTTTGGGAGTAAGTACTCGTGGTAAGTGTTGTCACAAAAGGGTAGAGACCAAATGCTGGTACGTGGAGATACACTGCATAGTTTCTCCAGCAGAAGCAGCCCCATGAATTGACAACATGCTTACATGGGCTACTTTAAACAACTTTAAATATCTAATTTTGGACATGAGTCAATTTCCCATAAAGTCACTGGAAATATTTCTTTTCAATTTTGGGAGAATTAGATTTTTCCCTCAATTTGGTATGCAATTTAAAAGTTTTCCCCACATGTAACATCCAGGCAGTTCCAACTCAGTTCTCCAGCCTCTTTGTACTACTACTTTAACTAACTTCATCAATGTTATTTATTCATTATGCGTTATATGGAGACAAAAGCCTACTATTTCATTAGTCTCAGAAGAAGACATAAGTAAATGATTTAGTCTCCCAAAGCCCAAATGCTGCCTTGTATAGTTCGGTCTCTCATGGTTAGTGAAATATTAGAAAACTCAGAGTATTTTGCATGTTAATGGTTGTTCCTTACGAAGCTACTTGTATATGTGCTAAAGAGGGAGAGGGAAACAAGCATACTGGTGGGTGTGGATTATGCTTACTGGAAAGACTGTTCCATCTTCTGATTTACTGCCAAAGTAACTACAGACTCCATTACTGTACACAGAAGGTGACATAGTACAGTGTGTTCTGCACGTCACTTTTAATTTCCATCAGCTCCAGAACTACTTTATAAGTTACTGGGGTGAGTTAAGTTTCCAGCTATTGCAAAGTCTTATGTAGTTTCCTGTGAGACACCTGTACAGTCGCTCGTGAGAAATCTGTTGTAACAAGCAATAACCTAAGTAAAAAATAATATTGGAAAGATGGTAACAATAGGCCAAAATGTAATGCAAATTGAGTGCAGTAAGGATAAGTATCTCTATAAGAGGAGCAGAATGAGGAAAATTCAGCGCATCTGAGCTCTGAAAGCTGCTACCTTAACAAAAGTTTGGGATTAAACACAAAAGCACAATTCAGAAATCTGAATTCAAACCTAACAGACTTTTATTGTCACACAGGAAAGAGAAGTTTGCTGGTTTTAGAAAGAAATAAGACTTATTCATCCATAAATACCTGTATTTTCAGGTGTCTCTTCTTCTGGATGTACCACAGAGAGTTCTGCCTCTTAGGGCTTGCTTTATGTGTTTATTCATAAGGAGTGAATCAATGCTTAAAGTGTTTGACTTCTGTATTGACAGAACAGTTAAGGGTTTTGTTTTGGTTTTAAATAACCTTTGTATGGTTTAAAAATGAATGTGAACTTGATACTTGTTATGTTTGTCAAACATGTAGGAAAAAGTCGTGTCAACATCACTGAGAAGCCTGAAATAGTGGATATGAGAAGAGAGTAGTGCTATATAGTTTTCAAGAAGCAGTTGTTTGCATAAGAAAGCACACATTTGACAGTACCTGAGAAGTGGTAATGTTATGAACATCAATTCTTTCCCTTCCCATGTCAATGCAAGTCATTGCACTCCTCCTACACAGGAGACCTGTGGATGTGCACTTTGGCCTGCCTGCATTGTAGCTGTGCCTTTGTCTCCACCTTATGATATGGCATTCCCATTGGCAAAATGTTTTCTCCTGACACCTTGAATTCCTTCTGGTTTTATCCACATCTTTTTTCCAGGGAAAAGATACTGATGACACTATTTCTCATGCAGAGCAGTGGTACTTTAGAGACTGACACAAATGACACCACTAAAAATAAGACATGATCAAGAGGCACAAGGTTATTCAGAGAGAGTGCAACTTAGAGGGGAACTTCAGGGCCCATTTGCCCATCCAACTTCAAAGTGACTTGCAGAAAAACCTACATTACCAAGATGGATGAATGAATGATACACAAGTAAGAAATTCTTAACAGAGAAAATAGGCATAACAAAAAAGTTGGAAACAAACCCTAGATTAAACAAATTATCATACAATTTTAATTTAAATTTGCAATAAAGAATGATTTCACTGAAATAAAAATTTATTTGCTGACTACTTGTCTACAGAAAGTAAGCTTACAGTCATTTACAGTTATCCACAGTAAGGAATTAGCTCCTGACATAAACAGTTGCATTTTATAAAGTTCTTAAAGGTTGATATTTCTTCCTGAGATAATTATTACAAAACCAGACTGTGTCAGGCATTGGGAAATTGGAAATTTGATGGCAAGTACTGTGATACTTTTGGTTATGTGGGTTGCATATGTAGAATACCAGGAGAACTGGCTTCCTGAAGAAAGCCATATAAGTTTGGGCATGACTGAGGCGAGGCTGTAGTCATCCCTCCTTACTATTGTCCTGTGAGGAAGAGATGATGGAGCCTAATACACGTATTTTGTTAGGTCTCTTCAGAGAGCACACTGCATTCACCATCAAACCCTCCAGAGAAACTAGTACTGCACTTGCCCAAATCCAGAAAGAATAATTCCACTTTAAACTGTAATGAAACTTAATTATTCTTTTAAAACTCCTTACATAAAAGTGGTGGCCAGAAGGAAGAAATTAGAATATTTCACTATACCCCTTTGGAATGTGGACTTATAAATGGGGACCGTGAAAGAATTGGACATGTACGTTTCCAGAATGTAAAAGTGTAGGAGTGAGAGAGAAATGAAGGATTTGCACTGTGTTTCTTTCTAATAAGTAAGCAGCCTAGAGCGGTAAATCCATTTTAAAAGAAACTGTTCTAGGACAAAATAGAGGAAGGCATCATCCTTGCCCTGAAGTTTCTGAGACCTCTAATTTATTTATTCCCAGGGCATTCTAGAGAAGTGTGAAGTTTAGGTAGCTGCAGGATTTTAGAGCAATTGAGCCCAATCCTTTGGCAGTACCCAAGACTCTTGTATTAAACTAGCATCTGCAGAAAAGCTTTTCCAGCACACAAATAACTCATACCCTTCATTTTCTGAAGCCAGCAACTGCTTCCATGGGGTGTGCTTCTATTATCTGATGATGCTACAATAAGACTATGGCCTTGACAGTTTTTCCTTTAAATTTTATTAGTCTTGCACACCTGCATAAAGACAGGTTATATTTATTTCTCCAACTGAAACTGGCAAATCTTGTTTATATAAAAAAACAGACAGGACCAATCGGGGTCAACTCAATTCTTTCACTATCTGAAAAAGACAGTTGGACTTCAGTTCATTGTAGGGACAGCATCTTTTTCTTTACAAATGTTGCTTATGATACCCTCCCAATTGTCTTTACTTTTATACCTCAGATTCTTCTATTTGGAAAACAACTTAATTCAGCTTCCCACATTACTGTTAATTAACATTGATTTAATTATCACTTAGGTATAGATTTACAGTTAAGCAGTACATACATAGATTTCTGAACCAGGGCCAACATGGCTATTTTGGGTCAGACAGATCACATGAATTATATAAAACTATAAATAGTCAATGAAGAAGATAATTTTAAAGATTTAAACAAAAAAAGTTATTTTTAAATGTATCATTAAGTAAATGTCATCAAAATTATATTATGCAGATTAACTTCATTGGTGTCTTTGCTTAGGAAATTCCCACCAACTAAAAAGAATGCTCTGCTTCCCTTTCTCTCCTCTTATGGTACTTTCAATGTAGGCAAAGGAGAAGAGTCATTAGGTGAGTGCTAATGAATTTCTCCTTTATTAAAATATTTTCAAAGCAGAAACTGTGTACCCAGCTCATTATTGCAGTAATTGTGTTTACTCATTTATTTACTCAGCAATAGCTAAGGTACTTATTAGAATTGCTTCAATACACAGCAGAATGCAATAGTTGAGTGGTAGCGAAGACAACAGTGGAGAGCTCACAAATTTAATTTTCTAACTACACCCAAACTATTAAACAGGAACAGCTGGCTGCTTCTGTGTATTTTAATTTACAGATGCAAATATCACATGGCTCAGAACCTCTGCCTTCAATAGTGAGCACTCTCACCCTAGCCCATGTTCTTCCCTTACTGCCCTAGCAGCAGCAGCAATACCCAGGCATCCACATAGCTTAATTACTACTACCTCCATCTTTTACCATCATTCTTAGGGTTAGACATTAATGAAAAATACTCAATAGAAAGAAAAGATTGCAGAATAAAGAGAGGAAGTTTTTGGAGGTTTTTCAGACTCTAGATAAAAGTAAAAAGATAACTGCCAGTACTCTTTTTTAGGTATTGTGTGTATTTTAGAGAGTTATTGCTGATAGCAATTCTAATATCGAGCATCAGTTGTGTTCTTTATAAAATTGGATTTGAAAGTAAGTGTGAAATTGTGCAACTGAGTGCTAAATGGATGTTGCTTTACGTGTGTGCCTGCAGATTAATCTGTACAAAACATGCAATACCTGTGCGGTGATTTTTAATGCTGCATTAATACTGAGATCTGTGAGTTAGGCCACAGTGTGAATAAAAAAAAAACATAGCACTTGTCCTATGAGTCCTTTCCTAAAAACAAACATTAAAATTCCTGTCTATGAGACTCAAATGGGAAAAGATTACATGATCAGGCTCAATTTTCACAACATTTCATTCTGAAGAATGCTATTATTAAATACAGGAAATACTGGTTTATCTAGCATCCAAAGGCACACTGTAATTGAAGTCCTACACTCATCTACATGTCCTTAAAATTAGTATAGTATATAGAAGATATTTTTTTGCATTAAAGAGCTTTTTGAAAGCTATTCACTATAAAGATCACATAAAAATAGATCTAATACAGCCAATTATAGGGTTAACTGCTTCTCTGGATCAGTTCTGGGTTGACAATTTTGTCAGAGTAATTTCATTTACAAATCTACTACCACAATTCACTAGAAACCTCTAGATAAAATTTGTTACAGAGTTAAGGCCAGCATTTTCCAAATAAGAAAATTTAACAAAGGCCATGACCTAATTTAGGGAGGACCTTTAATACCCACTAGAGCATTAGGAACAGACAGCAAAAATATCTTTGAAAAGCTGCTCTGTGTTTCCAATGATTATTTTGTATTTATAGCTCATGTAGATGATGAAGATATGTATTATTGATGAAGGATAGGCAAATTTTTTCTACTTAATTCTGAGCTCAGTATTTCAGCTGCCTTTGAATTCTTCCAGCCTCCTCATGAGTGCCTGGGTGGAATCCACTGTGTGCTGGTGATGAAGGTTTGAAAAGTGTCTCAAAAACACCTACATGCTTGAGGATGCTTCATGTGCTGTGTATTAGTTAGAAAGTATTAAATAAAATTCCTTTTGAACTACGTGTTACTATGGAGGATCACATTTTCTGCAAGCAGATTGACAAGAATGCAAAATGTATGTTCTTCACACTAACCTGTTATGGAGTCCTTCTGAAAATAGAATTAACTCAAAGGACAAATTAAGAAATCATGATAATATTAATTGTAGCAGATGGAATTTTGAGGGGAAGCAGAAAGGCTAGTTTCAATTTCTTTTAATAAATCTATTTAAAAATAGAGCTGTACCAGCTGCAAGTTATTCCCAGCCAACTTGTGTTCACTGAAATTGAAAAAATACTGTCAAGCTCATGAGTAGCCAACTACTTGCTCGCAAATCTAGAAGCAGCAGTATAGGCCTTCTGAACTTGTGACACATTGCACGCAAACCCTTCTCCCAGAACATGATGGCTGTGTTAAACTGTGTCAAATCTTAAAGAGGTTTATTCTGAGGATAAGAATTTATAGCACTTGTCACCGTAGGTGATACTGCCAAAGCTGTGCAGAATATCAGCAATTTGCCTACTCTTTAGTCATATCTGTGTGCAGAAAATGTGCTTGCTACCCAGTACAGGTCTAGCTGTTATAAATAATTCTGTTATAAATAAAGTGCTGATTTACTTTAAAAGCCTGAGGCCTGATCTGACAAGGTACTGAATGCTTCAAATTCTTCAGATCTGTGGAGGATTTGAAGGTGCTTGCTGGTTCATCAGCTAGCTGCTTTTACTAGATTAATTGGTGTATTACCATTTTGGGGGAAATCCTCTCTTGCTCTGTAAACTTCCAAATACATACATATCAGAGGTAGCTCGCTTATCAGAGACAAGACTTTCCTGTTGAAGTATTTATACCATTTCATTTCTTGGAGTGATTCACATTCAGACTTGGTTTCCTTCTTCGGAAGTTTACCTAAGTCTAAGCTATTTAGGAGGTAGTTTTGACACTTCTCCCACTAAATTATAGACTGTCTCACCTCTTTGGAGACACAAATACCATTTTAGCAGATCAGGTGCCACCTCCAGTAGTTGACTAGCCCACTAACTTGACTCAATGTCATTAAACTTCCCCCACATAGTGACTCAGTTTATGCATTCCAGTGTGAAGCACCTCACTGAACCTTATATTTTACATCTGCTCATAAATTGATAAAAAATTCTTCAGACTCATTCAATGGATTAATGCATGCAGGTCATTACTGGCTGTTAAATGAGATCTGAACTGATGGAAATTAATTGCTTTGGGATTATATTAACTTGTGCTAAGGGATTCTCACAGCTTTTGAAGGAAAATACAATAGCACCACCATCTCCTCATCTCCAAAGTCTGCTTTGAACTTCTTTACAGTTTTTAGAAAACCTTGTAGCCAGAATACTGTTTCTAGTTTAAATCTAGTTGCATAAGCTCTAGCATTTGACATATCCAGAGACTGTTGCTTATTACTATATCAGTTTCAGGCTTTAATCATAGGTAAACCACATTCAGTGTAGTATGGTTATGCTCCAAAGAGATGTCCTTTCTTCAGGAAGATGAGAGGTTAATGTCATTTTGGGTGTATAACAAAATGTAAATTTCCCATTTTATCTGGTTATATACATATGATTTGACTAAGTAGGGAGTCTTTATAGCAATACCAGTAATTTTATTATTACTAAGAACTCTCATTTGTGTTGCTCCACAGTGTTCCAAGGGTTATACATTGTTTTTTGTATACATCATAGAATTGTTTCCTACCTGATATTGCTGTCTTAAAAATCCAACTGTACATTATTATCAACTATTTATTTCTTATCTAGGGTTATTTAAAGCATGCTTTCTAAATATAGAGATGGTTAAAGCAGTGGGCAAGATGAAGGCAGTATAACAGTACTATATGCTCATGTCTCAGCCTCAGTTGGTATACTAGGTATTAGTTTTATGTAATAGTGCTTTTTATCCATACTTGCAGTTTAACACTGGTTGAAACTGAGTTAATCAGATACTTATTGAGTAAGTTATCTCCAACATAAAGGGGGGGGGGAAGATGAATATATATATACGTACTATATACATATATGTACATACACATATATTTAAAATAATTTTTGCTGTATTTTTCCTTTAGATGTTTGTATTTATTATACTTTAAATTTGTTAGTAATTCAAGATGAGATCAGAATAACTTAGAACTCCTAAAATTGTGAAGTAAAACAAAATTCTTATCCAGTTATATATTTCTGACTTCGAAATAGCACATGGCTAGTTCAAGCCAACACTAATCAGTAGGGACAGACAGTTCTCTTAACTTTAGAATCATATCCCTACTACAACATCAGAAGATGAGCTAAGAAAGCAGCCTTTTCTTTCTGCAAAAGCTAGAACATGATAAATGTTCTGACAATAAGGCTCTTTCTTAACATAGAATATATAAAGACAGTAATTGCCAAATCCGTGTCAAAGAAAAAGCAATGGCAAGTGCTTCAGGCTAACCTAATATTTACACAGCTTCATTCAAACGGCAGATATTTTTTCTAAAATACCATTTAGTTAACTTTCAACTCCAGATGAAATACATCAAGCAATTGTAGAAAAGCGTTTAGCCACTGCACTACAACTGCAAAGAGTATGCATGTCTAGTACTGCATGCTGTGGGTATCCCGCCGCATCAAATGTCCTGAGTCATTAAGTGACCATAAGGAATATAATCTTGTAGCAGGCAAGAACAAAAATTGCTTATTTCTTTTATTTTTATATCTATATATGAAAATATATGAATATAGATGTATTTCTCATCTATATAAAAAAAAAGAATTCATGCTTTTTCCCCATCAGATAGGGAAAAAACCCTGTAAACAACAATCTGGACTTACTATTTGCATCTTCTTTACTGACAGCAACAACCTAATCGTTCTGATAATAGGGAAATAAATCAACTTCACTGACTGCACTACCATAAGGCTGTCAGCAAGAGAGTCATGGAAGTGTGGGAAAGAGAATGGATTGAAGGCAAAAAGAGTTCTCCTTATGTTTTCTTGGCTATCTCCTCGCTCGATAGCATCATCACTTTACAGTCTGCCAGGTCTTCCCTTTAATGCTGCACAGGACAGGCATTCTTGCAGTAATAACGTGTTCTATGATACATAACCTTCCATTAGCTTTACTTAGAGATTTTTGTCCTTATTACCCTTAAAGAACAACTCTTCAAATGGCCAGAATGTATTAGCTAGTTGGAGTTTATTATCACAATTATTTTGCTTTAAAGTAGCCTGAATGATTTTTCTTTCCACTTTTTGTTCTTGAAATGCCTGCTTTGCTGCTAATGGGGGAAATATAGCTGACTCTGTGTGTCTTTTGGGCCATAAAGTAATCTCTCACAAGACAAACAACATTTCACAACAGAATGAATTTAAGGTTTCATTAGAACATTGGTTCTTTTTACCTGTTAGAAAAGTCTTTATGGAAGGTCAGTCAAAAAATGAAACACAGGTGTACAATCATGTCTGTAACAAAACATATGTTACTTAAGAATGGAGTCCAACTCCCCTCACTCTGGCTTTTAAAATTTAGGCATCTGGTAACACTAGTCAATGCTTTTTTATTCTGCGTAAAGAAACGAAATACTTCTAGAATGTGATTCCTCTCATATTATGGAAGATGTTTAAAATAGCTGGGATTAATAGTCCAAAAAGAGCACCGTCTCCTTCCACCATCTAGAAAAAGTCCTGACTACTAGACTAGACACTGTACTTTTTAAATCATTAAAATAAACAATGAGATTCTCATCTTCTTTGTCAATATGACTAAATTAAAACCACAGCATAACCTTACAAATAATGAGAGTTTTATATATGCCAATAGTGTACATGGACAATTTGACAATCAGAGGATTCAGAAATCAACTTTTAAACCATTTTAGTTTGGTTATGAGAAAGGCACACTATAATTTCTGTTGCCTAATTTGGCAAATATTTGAACATTTTCAGTCCTGTCTCTGTGAAAACTTTATAGAGCATTCTGAAATTTCACATCTGATCCAGTGTCTACAAAAAAAGGGCAAGAAAAATTTTCAACTACTGTGATGGCTCTTTCTCTGATGCCTTTGCCCTAAACTTCAGTCTGCATCAGACTGAACCAATCCACAGTACTATTTAAAGAGTAGGTTTCTGCACAACTCAACAACAGTTTAAATGATAAATAAAAAAAATTAATAAACTGAGCTGAAAACAAAGCAGCAGCTGGTATGGACCTCATTAGCAATTGCTCATCGAAAGTCTGCATTCCATTAAAAAAAATTAAAAAAAAAAATCAGACATCATATAGAACCTTGCTCAAAAAAATCTCAGAGTTACAGAAACTGATAATCAAACTGCCCTGTTTCTTTAAAAAAAAAAAAAATCTTTACTACCACTTTATGACAATACCTAAAAAATTATGAATGTAATTTATAATGAAATTTATGATGCAACTTCAGAGTTGAGAAATATGTGAATTGTCATATCGCATCCTGGCCAGCAGACTGTGCAGCCCACCCCGTTATGCTTTCTCTAACAGAAGGGCCACTGCACGCTTCAAAAAATTCTGTAGAATGTCAGAGCAACTTCTGGGCCAGTCATCATCACTAATTTGAATCGAGTTCCATGTCTGTATCATAAGGTTTTTTCCCTTTCTAAACTCTCTTTTAACTACTGGTTTTCTTCTCTGTATATGCATTGGCTCCTCTCTTGAAACCATCTAAATCTTGTTCTTGGTATTTTGTATGACAATGAATGTTCATTGTTAAAGAAAACTCAGTATATTGGTTTCAATTTGGTTTCCTTCCATTTTCAATATTTCTTTTTTAATGCGCTATATGGAAAAGCAAATATAAGTTCCTAGACTAGCTTATATGTACTAGTAAATATCTTGCATATCTTTGGAACATGCCTTCTTATACATCTCTAATCCATATAGTTCTAATTTTTATGATTTAATGTCTTTTTTTATGTCTTCCTTTTCTTCTATTACATTTTTAATCTTTTGACTTGTATCTTTTATTTGTATTGTATCACAGGTTCATGATGATACACACAAAAGCAGAAAGCTTAGGGCAGGACCAACATAGATTCATATTCTGTGTTAATAATAATTCTACATTCTTTTAAATTTTGTTATTTTATCATTTAAATCATTTTAATCATCCTGTTTCTAAAACACTATTGTCCTTTGGCAGGTACTGCCCTTTAAAAATGTTCCACAAAAAGAGAATATTAGCGGTGACTACACAGACCAGGACTCCCTAGTTTGAAGAGAAGGTGTGCAAGACAAAATCTGATTATGACACAATAAATGTAATTATAAAAAATCTCCAATCAAGTATGATACATTGTAGACATATCAGGAAGCAAACTTAAGGCAGGCACAATAAAACAGTGATATGTATCTTTGTGTGAAACTTGCTATCACAATATAACATTGAGACAAGTGGTTTAGTACAGGTCAAAGAAAAGATGAGACACCTTCCAGCAAGTGTTTCCTAGTAGAATACAGAACTATTAAATGCTTTACTTTTGGGGTTAGGTCATAAAGTGACTTTTGCCTCAGGTCAGGAAGTGTTATTTGTCTCAAATAATAACCCTGTACATTTCAAGAATTTATAAAGGCTTCACATTTTTTCTGAGGCATGCATTTACCACTGCTGGACATCAGGATGCTTGACTACATTGACAATTGCTCTGATCTAATATAATTGTATCTATAGCATGATTTGTATATAAGATCTGCTATTATATCATTTTCTCCGTTGCAAGGAGATAATCCATTAAGGCCATCCATACAGTTCCTGAACATGTTTGGCATCTTACTGACTAACCTTATTAATATTTTTTCTTGTAGTATGCACAGTATATTCTAATCAGTAGTACCTTGTGATTTTTTTTCCCTTTATTCTTTTAGTCTCAGCTTCTATTTAATTTTCCAAAGTCTTGAATTCTTCAAAGCTGCTTTGTTTTTCTCTATAAACTATAAAAGTCCAACACTGGGGCAGGTGCATTTTTTTAACATTCCCTTTAAGCGTTGTAGCAGGTTACATCTGTCATAGCTCATTAGATTACAAAATGATGTTATCTAAGGAGACACCTGACAACAGGTTACAATGGATGCCACAAGGCAATTGCCAATTTAGAAAACGCACAATGTTTTTTTAAGAATGACTATCCCTTACTCGCACTGTTTCTTAAGTACCTAAATACGCCAACCAGTTCTTGTTCTTTTAAAAATATCCTTTGTTCTTATTGCTTTTGCCCTGCAAGGGACCTACCTTGTCCCCAAAGCAGTGAGACAATTCATAGAGAGTGTTTGGAAACGGCAGTGGAACGTTGTACTTCTTTGAACGTTGCCCTCCAAAATTCCCCAAAGAAAAGAGGTACATATTTAAAAAAGGAGGAAAAATAGCCAGAGTTTCCAAATTATTCTTTTATAATTAATCTTGCTGAGATCTGTATTACTCTGGCTACCACTAGATCTCTTAAGGCTTTCAACTATGTTAAAAGGTATCGACTTTAATCCTGCATGTCTGTAAGGAGCTACAATGTCTAAGGTACACCTAAACAGAAATATTCTCACAAATACTGTTTAAAAATGGATTTGTATGGATATTGCTTCTACATGGTCACACCTTTGCTATTTAAACAGCAGAGAAGCCACCAAATACCGTGCAGAAATGGAATACCATATTGGCAAGCCAAGTACTATCCCAGTACAGTGATAATGATGTTATCTTTATATAATTTGTTGTGCCTGATTCAAATGGATTTCAAAACTTTACAGGGGAGGAACTTAAAAACATGTTAGTACTAGCATTCAGCTTCCTCTTCAAGTGTGACATAGAATGTTTGAAGTATGGAGTAGGAAGAGTTCAGCTTAAAAAAGTAGGAGCTAAGAACATGCTAAAACTAAACAGTTCCTGGAAATTCCTAAATTACTGCCAGAGGAATCCTTCAGAAAGTGGGATTCTGCTATTTAAGTACTAAATTTGAATACACTTTTGTTTGTTGTTATTAGTGAAAACGACACATTAATACAAATCGCAATGAACATTAAAAACGTACAGAAAAATGCATACACTGAGTGTGTCACCCTAAAAATGTGACTTCAGTGAAGCCAAGACCTATGAAGATACTGAGATGCAGTAGCTGGAAGAACAGCTGTGGAAGGCAAAATGTCCTCTCTACCCCTCTGCATCTGTGTCCCCTCATCTCTCTTTTCCAATGCTACACTTTGAGATGCATCTTACCTTCCACTGAGAGACTTTGGAGATGGTAGGTGAACTTTATCCCATAGCCTTTGGAAATTTTTAAATAGCAGGCACTCTTTGGTAAGGTGACTCACAGGAAGCACACAATGGGCTGAACGTTACTCTCAGCTGTCTCTTGTAGGCTCAGCCCCTCCCATTCCAAGTCCCTCTAAAAGGCCTCAGGTGGTGTCTGGTTTAGTGTCTAATAAGGACTCTAAAACAGGCTCTAAAGACATTAACAAATGTTCGAAAATAAAGTACTAATAAAAGGAGTAAGTTGGATCTGCGTGTTTCTTATGGTCGAGCTGCTAGATGACTAACAAATGCAACTGACTTTGATCAGATTTTTCTTAGGAGTGCTATTTTTCAAAACAAAGCTTAAACAGCTAGTATTGTACAGGATATTATACATGTAGTATTTCTTATTTCTGTGAGGTTTTCTCAGCCTCCATCAAGCACACAGTATTCTAGTTTACAGGAGAGGAAGGTAAGTTACAATTTTTGCAACTCAAGTAAATTGCACCATGTGATTCAAGCTTTCGAAAAAAGTTAATTTAGTTGCTCATTTTGAAGCAAGATCATGTAGCTAGATCACTTGTATGCTTCATTGCAGTCTGTATTATATGGTATTGTTTTCATAACTGCATCTTCAGAAACTCTTCAAATAACTGTTCAAAGAATACAAATCAGTCAATCTTTAGCACATTCACACTGAGTCAATTGCATTATATTTGTGTGTGTGTTCTGAATGTTATTTCTTGCGTATTTGGGAATGCTTTCATAAACTATTATTTGCTTTTTCTGTGTTTCATCCCAACTGAGAGTAGCTGTGTGTCACTGTCGTGGATGGAGTGATGCACTTCACTCATAAGACGGAAGTAGCAATATGTTTATTGATATAAACCAGCAATTTAACAAAGTTTGATAGTAAATGTGACAGTGGTTTAACAAGATTTGATGGGAAGGTACACTTGATCATTCACTGCACAGAGGACAGAGTCAGACAAAACTGTCAGGGAGACCCTCCTGTTGAGTCATGAGGTTCAGAAAGGATCCCCTTCCATTCTAAACTCCTTCTCAGAGAGGAGTTTAGGTGCATCTGATCCAGACATAGTCACAAACTTGGTCAATGGTTTATGCCTAAAGGATTATATGTTCACAAACAATCCTTTATATCACTTTGCTAAGATTTCAGAGTTTCAGTGCACTTATTCCCAATTTATTTATTGAGTAACTGATGTGATAAGGATTCTCTCAACTTCAAGGACTAACCTTGAGAGGCATCCCCACTCAAGGGGAGATCCTGGCATGCAGCCTGCTGCCATGCAGGAGAGCTCAACAGGCTCTGGGCTGTCCAGTATTTATGGAGTAAGATAATTGATTCCTAGTCATATTTGCATTCTGGCTACAGATGTTATTTTCTTCCAGACTTGGCCTGAGTCAGACTTCAACCAGCACTATGATTAGGTCAGCATGCTGCTTGTATTAGCCCTTGGCTATTGTGTTGTTAGTTGTCTCCCCCGAATTCACTTTGAGCCAGATGCAGCCACCATGACCAGACACATCCATTACGACTGCCACTGGTATCTATCACTTGAGCAGGGTTATGGAAAATAAAGGTCAGGTTGGGAGGAGGAGCACACCACCACAGTCATCAATCAGCCAGCCATTTAAGGAAAACTTTTCATCCACTCACTAGCTGATTCTTAACACAGGTGGGCAAGGAAATCCCTTCAACATGGGAAAATAGCTACTCTGACTTACTGCAGCAGTTCGAAATAGAAAGAGTGGCATGTTATGTTGCCAATCACGTGGTGACTATTATCAATAGCTACTACACGTGCTAAATTAACTCTACAGGCACTACAAATAAGCATAGCTGCAGTTATGTGAGATTTGATCAGGTCTTAGGTTTTGCTGTTGGGGAGACCATGTTCTTGTGTAGTTGTTTGTTTCCTAGTGTTGTTCCTTGGTGATGTTAGGTCAGGAACTTCTTTGTTTTGTTCATGCCAGCTGACTACCCCATTTTTCACTTTCTATAAACTCCTAGGTCTTAAGCAAAACTAATTCTTTTTGTCCTGGCATGGGTTTCACTACCTTTGCCTCAGACAGACAGCCTTCGTATCACCTTCCATACTACTTGCTGTGGTCTTCAAATTGCCTCCGTGTAGTTTACACTGAACTGACACTATGCTAGAAAGCATCACTTGCATTTAATCTTTGTTACAGCATCCATTTTTTTCTCAGTTTCTCAGCTGTTAAAATGTGTTACTGGGTTGTTCTTTGGGTCTGTGGCACTATCTGAATAATGGTGCTTTCCATTAACTATGTAAACCTTATTTGTAACTTACAATGATAACATTGTGAAAGTTCATTTCCAAAGAGAAAATCGAAGCCATGATAGATGGAATATTGTACCAGACCTTCAAGGCAAGAATAGGACCAGCGAAATCAGCTCCTTTAGCCTCTTTCCATGGCCATTGGCAGCGGATAGTTATAGAAGCCCATCATGTATTGCCTGAAGTTCTATATTCATGTTTCAACTCTAGATGCAAATCTGAATACATTCATCCTATCCCTTTGCATGCCACTCTAAAGCTGACAGTTCTTGTGTTTCATGCCTCACTTCCTTGACAATGTCTCAATTATGAAGAGAGAGACAAAGCTGTAGTTTGTTTTGGTTAATTGATACTTTGTTTATTCCTTTTCTAAACATTAATGGAGATATAATTATTTTAAAAGTTTAAATTTTTAAGAAAGAGAGCAAAACCATAGCATTCATTAGATAATAGATGTTCTGTCCCCTTTTCACTGCCTACTGATAGACAACAAAACATTAACATTGACAGATGTGTGATAAGGAATGAATCATCCTAGCTCACTTTCAGTCATTTCTCTTCTATTCTAAATATGTGTTTCAACTCTCAGCGCCTCTGTATTGTCAGCTTCGCTCATTACCTCAACTGTCCATAGGGGAAGAACGATGTACTTCAGTCCTGTTCCTACTGGGATTTGTTCCAGGTTTCATTTATTTCATGATTAATTGGACACCATTCTACACATCTTGTCTTATGACCTAATAGGCCAGACTGAAAGAAAGGATCCAAAAGGTCATAAGAATATTTTCTTTGATTTTTTTTAATCTCACTTCTACTACATGCTAATCAACAGTGGGACCTGAAGCATGCAAGAATCAAGCAGAGCGATAGACTTAGCCCAGAAACATCAGTGATTTTTTTTTCCCTCTCTCTGCAGAAAGTAGTGAATTAGATAGATAGAATATTTTTTCTCCTTCTGATCTTTTAACTGGATTATCAACGTCCTCCTTTGATTTTCTCAATGGCTTCTTTTAAGAGGAAGGGATAATATGAATTTTAACGGTACTGTACCCTTTGAAACAGAATTTTAAAAGCTGTGATGTAAAAGGGGGAAAGAAGGAATCAATTGACTGAAAAAATAGCCAGAAGAGTGGGTTGGTCTCAAGACAAGCAGCACAGAGAAAATCAAATAGTTCTAGACAATCTTAGTTCAGCTGATAAGACAAGCAGTTAGAAGATGCTGATTTGGATAGAAAGAGGCTGGCAATTATTTGAAGATCAGAAGAATAAAAACTAAAAAGCAGACAGGAGAGAAAGGATGAGAAAGGAAAAAAATATAAAGTCATGAAACTGGGGAAAAATAAACTGAACCACTTTTCAGTGTGTATTTCTATTTTGTATTGTATTGTGTATCTATGCTTAGTCCATAGGCAAAGGCTGCATCCAGTTCTTAAAAACTGGCTAGCTCAACTATATTTGGCATGCATCATTTCAGGCAGAAATTTTAAGTTTATATGAACAAACTTTTCCTTTGTTCTAAACAAGGTGGAACCACCCTGACATCATTGCAAAACCCATTGTGTGTGGACATAAAATGTTACAGAAGCCACTCTGTTTGTCCAACTTTGTATTTTCATTACAAAGTAGATAACACAGTTCTGCAATATCGTAAATATGAGGTCAAAATTGTGCCAGTTAAAGCAAGTACTTCAAATACGGGCTCAGAAAATCTCAAACATCTAAATATTAAAATATACACAGTACATATAGTATATAAAATCTTGCTACAGAACATGAGTGAGGCTTAAAGACGTGCAATTTTTCACCTCTCATATTCATGCTGTCAGATATAGATGGCAATTAAATAACAGATTGGATGATACCTGCAAAACAAGCTTCTATTATGCCTCTTTATGAAAAGTGTATTCCTGTTGAGTATATTGAAATAAGTTATTGTGGAAACATCCATTTAATGACCTAACTTATATGTGGAAATAAGGTTTAAGTCAGAAAGGAGACAGATGATTATCCTTCAGAGAATAAGAAAACACAAGGTATTCCATCTTTAAGTCACCTAACTAACCACAGGACAGATCTACAGATAGTCTACTTTACTGTCACGCTAAAGAAAGGAATTAGGTTTTAAAGCTGATTGAATGCTTATCTGTAAAAAATATATTGCAATGCAAAATTTTGCCATATGTATTCTGTATAGCTCTTTTTTACGTTACATTTATATTAAAATGTCAAATTGCTTGAGTTATGCCAAGTTCTAGAAAGCAGTTCTGACATACACTTCATAATCCTGGTTTTGACACTTTAGCAAACCAGCAATTCTTTTAATTGTAAAACTTTGAAGATGATTGACTGCCTGCCTTGTGAACAATGTAAATTTAAAATGGAATTACTTGGAATCTAATTTGTTGCATGCGAACTGGAGTATTCAGCACCTTTTAAGACTGTGTTCTAAGTGTTCTAATATTGAGATACTCATGTTTCCAAAATTTAGGATGACTAGTGTCATAAATTTGCATAGACTTAGGAGAAAAAGATTACCCACACATGAATGAAAACTAGCAAACCCTGCTTAATATGTCTTGCCTTCTGGCTCTCTAAGAGTTTAGAACAACAGATACTTTAGTCAGAGTATTTTGTCTATAGAAGATTTTTGTTATACATCTTTGTAGAAAAATGAATTTCATTTTCTTTTCAATATAGTCTTGTTGTGAGCTTACAGAGCACACTGTATGGATCACAGAAATGACATGGATCACATCGCAATGGCCTACAGATCCCCAAATAAAATCAAGGTTTGAAATGAACAAGCACTGTCTTTAAAGGACATAGATGAGATTTTAAAAATGTATCTCAGAGATGGATTTTAATGTTTTAAAGTGAACTATATGTCTGCTGAAATTTTTAATAGTGTCCTGATGTTAATATGCAGAGAATTTGGTACACAAACAATTTGATAATTATTGGTCTACTTAATGGTTTTAGAAATGCATCTGTAAATGATTTTGGAGCCATGGTCCCAGTGAAAGCAAGTGAGACTAAGGTTCTAAGCATGTAAACTAGAAATTCATTATGGTCTTTTGAATATTTTCATTCTTGTGCTTTCTTTCATATTAAATGAAAATAGAAAACAAGTCTGGATTCACCAGTATATGAAACCATCTGTTTATTTTTAGGCATCTAATCAGCTCCCTTCACATTAATTAATTGGCGCTCCTAAAGCAATGAATATGTTCAGTCTAGATTAGGGCCTTTGTAACAGTCTCCAAAAAGTAATCTTTTAAATCTAAAGATCTTCTTCTATATAGTGGCACTATAGGCACTTTACAATTAATTTGATTATTAGTCATCTAGTCTCCTCAACAACCTACACATTGGTTTCAAAATGCTTCTCATACTTTCGTTGTTTTGTGGTTGAGCGTGGTCATTTGTACAGGTTCTGCACATATGGTGATGCTTCATCTACAGCAAGAAATGCAGAACTATTTCTGGATTTGAGTGACATTGTCACAAGTTTTTTGGTCTTACGATAGCAAGAAATGTTGAAAGTGCTTGATTCTCTACCAGAAAATTGATAAAGTTTCCCAGTAGAATCCTCCCCATAATTTGCAATCTCATGGCAGCATTCAGTAGTGGTGGATTCATTTTTTGTTAATGTGAGTAACCAAAAAAATCAGCCTTCATTTACATCCAGAAAATGGTAGGTATCTACTAGATCTGAAACGCAGACAGCTGGAATGGTGCAAGATGATTATTTTCCATTTCTTCATCATCACAACAGATTGTTAGCTATTGCCACTGGCAATTTCTTTACACTCAAGCTCTGCTTTGGTGTAGAACAACAAAGATACTGTATTTTAGCCTTGAAAATATTGTAGTCATCCTAAAAATTATTCTGATAGCTGCCAAGTATCACTTCTTCTTAAGTTTAGAAGGCTCAATCAAAACGAAAACCATTTCAAAACTCATGAAAATAGGTCTGGTAGGAGCAGAACACTTTATTCCTTATGTGCAGACTGTTGACTATCAGAGAATTACAGAGGAGATCATATCACAATATCACAATATTAAATGTGCTTCAGAAACATGAATATGGAATACAGGGAAGAAACTCAGTCCAGGCACTATGTATCAATTACTGATATGACGTCCCCAGGGTAATGACATTACCTTCCATTAATTACAAAGTATTAGCTCTAATCTCCTATAGTGTGAAAATATTGTTTTACATTGCTAATAGGCCCTAAAGGACTGGTTCATTCTTCCCTCCTCCTCTGTTTAGTTTCCTAGGAAAAACACTGTAATTCTACAGAATCTCACCTCACCCAACACTACTTCATGGCTGAAAAGTATCCCAGTTAAACCTCACACAGTGTTTCTGTAAGGAGAACTCCAGAAGAAGCTTTGCAGAGAAAATAAACCACACAGCAATAAACCAGACAGCATTATCCTTAGAATGCTATCAGTTTCTACTCAGATGATTGATTCATGCTGAATCTATAATTTCATTCCTTTGTTGAAAGGATTGATAATGCATTTTTAATTTCAGCTGACAATCTTTTTTCTCCTAATAACTTTTTTTTTTTTTTTAGCAATTTTTTAGTTGTTGGTTTTTGTTTCATAAAAACTGTGACTGGGGAGGAGCTTCCAGTGAAAGGAATAGACTTTGGAGTTTAAAACAAAACCGACTAAAAATAGTTAATATCATAAGCCCCCAAACATTTTTTAGAATTAGTAGTGTGAATCTTCTCTTTAGCTGATGAATATGAAGAAATAACATAAAATTAAGTGAGCAGACATAATCACTGCTTTGCGAATTTTTTACCCATGGGTATCAAGGGAGATTCAGTGATAAATACATTCTTCGTTTGATTGATTCCTGCTCAAAACCTGTTTTAATATAGAGTTTCAGAGAAACGGAGGGGAAAAAACCCTCAGTCAGTCCAGCAGAGGTCATGGATGAATGCCAATAATTTAATACATAATGCAAACAGTAAATAAAGGAGTACAGCTTAGAGAACATGAAGGTTTACTACTTGCAGTCAAGTGCACTCAAATATCATCTGCTTACTTGCAGAAAGCTAAGCAACTATGGAAAAGAGTATTTTGCAAAATGATTGATGTTTTTACTGATGAAAGTGGGAAACCACTAGCTGTTGCTTTCTAGTTTCCATATGCTGTCACCAACAAACAAGAAGCAGACTGATGGCCAACATTATTTAAAAATATCAATGAATGAGACATTACACTAAAAAGAAGATGACCACATAGACCACCACCAGCTGGACTAACAGGATTCATCTGAGTTCCCCAAGGTGAGTACTACGGCACATTCTGTGTGTCAGTGGAGAAACAGATCAGAGAAAATAAGGGGATCCGTGGCTCTGATGTGATTTGCTATTGCCAGGCAACAAATACACCAAATGCCTTAGGACTGAGAGAAGAAAAAAAATTATTTAGAGGTGGTTCCATAGTGTATGTAATATACAGTAAGCAATCATTAATAAAATTGTGTTCTGTGCCTAGTGGATAAAAAATTTAGATTTTGCTTTCATCATTATCTCAAGAGCATCTTAGCAGTAGTAAAACCCACCTGAGACATTAGTTAAGTTTAAACATAACTTAAAGTAGCTGAGTAGCTCTATTGACTGTAATGATTTTATGTAGTCACTCATGAATGCTGGTGCAGAATCCAGTCTGAGGATTCTGCCCTTTATAGAATAGCTCAAAGAGAAAATATATTGTTGTTTTCTTCATTAGAATTTTCCAGAAAGAAGTCAGTATTTAGACTGGGTTAATATTCAAATAAGAATTACTATGCACATTCTTCCTTTTATTGAGATAGTATTTTAATTTGATTTTAATGACTGTAAAGCGCTCTGAGATGTTTGCAGGAATACTGCTATATAAACATAAGTGGCTGATTACATGATGAATTTTTATCACGTCACTTTTAGTACAGAGGAAAAAGAGTTAGAGGAGTGCAGGTACCAGCAAACTGGAATTCTTCAGCAATAAAGTGACCATAAGGCAGTGCTAATACTCTGTGCAACCCTGACTCCTTTTTTTCCTTGTATTTGCACAATGGTTTTACTTTCTTTTGTGCTATGTTCTACAACTTAAGTTTACTGGATGAAGCAAAAGAAATACCTCCTTATTGCATTTGAATTCTTTTAAAAGAAAATATCTGACGTAGAAACTGCTGCTCTTGAAAGAAAGAGGTCGGACTACTGGCAAGAACTCCACAAAAGCATAAAAAATCTATTGTGCAAGTGGTACACATAGCTACTGCTTCTCATAGCTGATTCCCAATGTTACATAATCTGGACATCTATTTAGCAGTGCAAACTATGACATTAATATTTTGAATGTGTAAATGAGTGCCCACTGTAATAAACTTATTCGATGCATGTGAGTTAGCACACATGTGAGTTAGTTGGTATTTTTGCCTGAAGGGAAGATGGTAACAGTCTGCTAGGCTCTGTTAATGCTTGAAGTAACAGCATTTTATTTAATATTACTTAATGTCACTATTGGAAAATGGCTAAAATAAACGGGTTTTAGAAATTCACTTATTCATACTGTATCCTTAAATCCATTTTAATTATAGACAATACCTGAATAACAGAAGTGTGGAAATGGCTGTGACTATGTAGGGCTGGTGGAGATTGTGACTACGGTGATGTAATTTAATAAAATGGTTGTAGGTTCCCAGCATACCTCCACCACACCACACCTCCACTAAACTACTGTCCAGCTTTTCCTACAATACTGATAAAAGGAAATGTGAGTCTTATGAGGAGCGGCCTAGGGAGCTGGGGCTATTCAGCCAGGAGAAGAGGAGGCTGAGGGGAGACCTGATTGCTCTCTACAACTATCTGAAAGGAGATTGTAGCAAGGTAGGGGTTGGTCTCTTCTCCCAGGCAACCAGTGACAGGACAAGAAGATATAGTCTGAAGCTGCACCAGGGGAAGTTCAGGCTAGAAATGAGGAGGTATTTCTTCACAGAAAGGGTCGTTAGGCATTGGAACGGGCTACTCAGGGAGGTGGTGGAGTCACCATCCCTCCAGGTGTTTAAGAAAAGACTGGATGTGACACTTAGTGCCATGGTCTAGTTGACATGGTGGTGTTAGGGCAAAGACTGGACTCGATGATCCCAGAAGTCTCTTCCAACCAAATTGATTCTGTGACTCTGTGTGATTCTGTGAGTCTCCCACATAAAAGGTCTATGTAGCATGAATACACTTATTCAGGTCACCAACAGAGATGAGGACAGTATCTTATCCACATCAGAGTTACGCTGATTTATAACAGATGAGGATCTAGTTCTTTGCATAAACTGTCACCTAGTGCATGCAGATTTCACAGACACAGGAATCTAAACACCACAACTGGATGGTTAGAATTGAACCAGTGATAATCAAAGTGAAAAATCAAGTTGAGATTTCTTATATGCTAATGTGTGTTCAGTTAATCATATATGGGAAAGCATATTTTAGAGCCTTTCAGTGAAGTTGCTTTTTAAAGAATGATACACATTTTCTAGCTATCAAAACATACTACATATGCTATCATTTTCATGCAGTGCCCTGCAGACTTGGAAATATCATACTTTTTCACATTGTTTTTCTTGCATGGTGTAGTGCAATAAATTTTTATAGTATTTTAGCCCAGTGAGACATAACCTAAAGTACTTCTGCATTGTTGACTCTGCTGATAATTACATGCTTGGAAGGATGCCAGGGACAGTATGATATTTGTTACTAATACTTCCATTCCAAATATAAACAACTGTCTTCCTATATTTCACATGAGACAAGGCACCTGGTTAACAGGTATTTCATTCTCTTACTTATTTATGCCAAAATCTTTGTTACTGGGACATCCAGAGGACAATTCTTACAATGTAATGTTCTGTAGCTCTTCAAAAGACCAATGACAATTATCACTTTGATTCAATTTTTAATACTATATTAATATGCATGTGACCTCATGTTGTATGATCTGGTATTTCAGGCTGCTTTGACATCAGCTATCCTCACCTATAAATCTATTAGGAACCTAAGTATTTCTTACAATCAGAGGGAAAATATTCACCTTGATACCTTTTCAGAGTTGGGTATACAAATAAGTATGTATACAAATTCACTATAGATAAATATAGACACACATGTACGTGTCCACACAGGTACAAATTAAAGCACAAGAATACATATAACTCATTTAATATACTATAATTTTTATTACAGAAAGTCATTGTCTAGCAATAACATCCATGTAGAATTCTGGTTGGTCTATTTCATCTGATGTGAGAATTCACAGCGATCTTTTGATAGAGAATATTGGGTACGCAGGAGAGTGATGTATAACCTACAGTGTAACTGTGACTGGCTCCAGGGCAAGAACATTCCCATCACAGTCTAATCCAGACTACTGGATATTTTCAACCTACTCTAAGTAATTGATCTGATTCACATCCTTTTTTTTTTTTTCCCTCAAAATAAAAAATTGCATTTTACCTGTTTTACATAGGAAAAAATGAGTCATAAGTAGTTTGAAGACTTGCCCAAGCTCAGACCCTGATTCATCGCCTATATATGAGACAGGATGAATTG
>NW_009604881.1:23948-36078 GCF_000690535.1 Cariama cristata
AATTTAGCCCCTAACTATAGTAATTAAATAACACTGACTTCTTGGAAAGCTGAAATTGGAAGGAGTGATGTGTTATCCTCTCTCTTGAACTGTACCTGTAGATCATACCATCATGCTTCTGCATGAACACTCCTTATCCCCTCTAGGGTTTTCCCCTGAACATTTAATTGGTGGTTTACATGTCAGACAATTCTTTGTTTGTGTGTGTATGTTACTCATTATTTGATTGACTTGTTAATCTACTGGAAAAATCTCATCATTTGTATCCCTACGGTTCCCCTTCCCTTTTTGGGAAATCCTATTATAGCTAAGTCATATATTGGTTGTTCTTTTTTTTTTCTTAAGCAAGGATTAAAACAAAACATCTATGCCCTCTGTTTGATTGTTGCTTTCCTGTCTTGTCTGTGTATCACAAAGAATCAAAGCTGGCAAGAGCTACAAAATATGCCATGAAGTAGAGCACATCATTCAATCAGCTGAGATAAGAGCAGACACAGAATTAACTTGGATCAAGTCACAGAATTACTGGCATACAGCATAGCATGATACTCATTGACTTATACTTCAATATGTGTTTAAGTTAATTTAGGATTTATAGTTTTTCACAGTGAACTTCTGTACAATTAGTCAAAACTCCCTAATTTGGACTATATTGTCAAAGCAGTATGTAAGGTATCTGTTAAGTGACTCAGGCTTAATAGGAATCCTAAACAAAACCCACTTAACACTTCTGAAATACACTTCTCCTGCAAAAGAACTTCTAGCCTGCCTTTTTTTTTTTCTTTTTTTTTTTTTAAATTTAAATTTGTTGTATGAAACATAGATGGCTTCACTAAACTTACATAAAGTTCTTACATTTAAAAAAAAAGACATGACTTCTGATTTAAATTTTGTTGTTGTCAGAAGTTGATGTGTTCATTTTTTTGTGTAGCCTTTTAAATATTTTTTTTATTTTTTTTTTTTTTAACTTCCTTTCCCGGAAAGAATCCCATGACTAGGAATTTGGGATATAGTTCTTACATATTGTCCCTGTATGTGTTGGAAACTGTGTAAGAAGACAAAGGGCTGGAGCTGGATGCAAAGGGAAGGACTTCCACTTTTACTATTACAAGCGTGTTCTATAATAATGAAAGCCAATAACAGAACCAGCCAGTTGAAGCAGGCCTGTCTGCCCTTACAATCCTCTTAGAGCAAGCAACAGTATCTAGCCCCAGGGTTCCATGATTTACACAGCACCAGTGATTTAAATAATATTTTTCTATGTCTACACTCTGTCAAAGGGCATATGGATCGCAGGTTGCAATTGCTCCCTGACTTCCTTTTATGTAAAAGTTATACAAGTTCGAGACTTCTCCTGCTTTTCTGTGACCTCTCATGAGTGTGTTACAAATTTTGTTATTTTTAATTTTTGTTATTTTTTTAAGACCTTGTAATTTTCTTCCAGAGTAAACTGAGAGAAAAATGTATATTTCTAGCCCTTATGATTCTGGAGAAAAGCCTGAACATGTGAACGGTGTGCAGTATTAAGGATTAGAAAATTATAGGAAAAAAATGAAAAAGCCCAAAGTTATTATTAATTTTTTATCTCATAATTTTTAAGCCCATCATGGTTTTTACCCTTAAGGTTCACAGCACAATCTATACCATTGTGGTCTTCATGTCACCATATGGGTTTGCCAGTCTTTAATTTCGAACTATACTCCCAAACATTATACTTATTTTCAGGAGACTAAAAGTTCACTAATATTTTTAGTTCTCAAGATGACAGAACTTAATTCTGCCTTAGAAAATTCCAATAACTTCCTAAGAACAAAGAAAATTGAAATAATTCTGTGAATTTCCGTTTCTACCTGTTCACCACATCCAAAAGAGAAAATGGCAGTTACTTGAAGATGTGTACTATCAAGCTAGGGGCACATTAATTCTCTGCATTAGATTTATCTACCGGGGGTAACATGTCCTCAGACTGAACAACATGCTCTCTGCTTAGAATGATTGAACTGAGCTCTGTATTCACAATGTGGCTGGAAAGAAGACAATAATTTTTGAGCTGAAAAAGAAAAAAATCTGTCTCACATCACCAACTGCATTATTCTCAAAGTTCCTCTAGAAGAAAGAACAAAATCAACCTATTCAGGTTTTTTAACAGCAAAATACCTGCATTGATACAAGCTGATCAGAAAGAACAAAACCAAAACCCACAGAAAGGCAGATAAGCCAGCAGTGGTGTTAACAATGGGAAAGAAGGAAAACACTGTACATTAAGGTAAAAATGCAGTTTTTGTAAATTGAATGTCTAACTGCACAAAATCATTTCCTGAATCACTTCAATTGATTTGAATTTTTATCTTGAAAACAGGCTTAAAAAAATCTGGAATTCTCCTCCTATATGCTCTCAGGTCATGGTCTAACTCCTCTTCAGACTACTTCAAGCCTGAGTGTCAATCAATCCTACTTTGCTCCAGAACTTCCATTTCTATACTGGAGTCTGGATCATGCAATCAAACCTTAGCTTTGTCTCATGTAATTTTTGCCTACGTGGTGAAAGTTCCCTTTTCTAAATCAAACTCAAAATTCAGAAACAGATTTTGAATTAGCTTTTGAAAGATGAGGGGAGTTTTATTATTCTTTTAATTGTGGTACAGTATCTTATCTCTAATATTATAAGGATTTCACTGTTGAAATTCTTAAGGGTATTGTGTCCGTTGTACTCAATGAAGATCAACACTTGTTTCAGTGAGCTATTCCATCAGTGACAGTCACCCATGCCCTCAGCTACCTCAAAGAAAAGGGCAAGAAGTCTTAATTACTTGGAGAACCAGTAATTTATATCTTTCTACCTGTTTTATGGGTTTGTTTTTTTGGAGGTGTGGTTTTTTGGGTTTTGGGGTGGGGTTTTTTTGTTAGATTTTTAACTGCAACTCTGGAAAGTCCCCTTTTACACGATAACTCCCTTTTCTTTTATAAAACTTTCAATAAGCTTGGTCTCATTCATACTGCATGGTAATGAATTCCATGGACAAATTACATTGTAGACACCATGTATCTTTTTATTCCTTTTAAAATACTTGCTATAATGCCAATTGAATCAGAAGTTGAAACCAAGATGGAATAAGTGCAAAAGATATTTAGAAGTAAAAATAGGGAAATATTTCCAAATTCTGGATGGCTGAACACACAGTTGTTTTGTTCCCAGTGTTCAGATGTGAGCTGTGAGCTGGAAGAGCCTTCTGGAGTACAATGGGTGTGTTGCATTTCATATTTTCACTGTATACCAAGTAGTCAGACTGCAAATGTCTCTTTTTTTTTTTCCCTTTTTTCAAAACAGATCTCCTGAAATAAATGTTTCTTGATTTATTTCTAATACTTATTCTAAAAATAATTTTAGATATTATTCTCCCATTCTGTAGATCTGAAAGAATTTTTAAAGATTCTCTCTGAAAAGTTCAGAAGTCAACCATCTCTCTTCTCAGCAGGCAGAGCTGCCATTCGGCTGAAGTAAATCATGATCCTCAGGATCAAAATTAGAGTCTCTTTGAGGCAAATAAATGACTGAATCAAGGTGAAAAGTTGATTATAATAACAATGTAAATCTATCCTTTACTATATGATTTTTTATGTTATATAAAAACCAAATGTTTTCATAGTCATTTAGTAAGCATTCACAGATTTTTAGAATCATTCAAATCTGAATGCTTGCAGTGGTGATATAATGCTAACTTTTAAGTTTTATTTATAATTGTGCCAACGATGCATCCTCTTGGCAGATGGACTTCAGTTGCTTTTCCAAACACTCCTTGGTGTTTTATGCTGAGGGCTAGATTTTCAAACCAGCAGACACCTGGCCGATTATTCAAATAGGTAAAATATAATTTCCATGGGATTTTGGTGCAAGGACCTTTGTATTTCCCACTGGCACCCTTTGACATCTTCAAGGGGATGAGGTAAAAAGTATTTTTCAAATACTGAAACAAACTGAAACAGGTCCAAGGACCATTTAATTTGGATGAGTGAATGTCATTTTTCCTTTCCCACCTGTCAAAATACCATAAAAAGCTGACCCATAGGTACCTTGATTCTTGCCTCAACTACTCCTCACACCTTGAGTGCTAATTTCAGCCAGAAAGGGAGGAACTGAAGGAGAATTGGTTCATCACATTGAGGACATTTTAGAGGAGGGTGGACCTTAAGGGCTGTTTCTTTTCAGCTTTCTGTAGGTAATAATTACAAATGTAACTCTGTCTTTTGTAAAGCAAGTGCCCCACTGGAGGAATAGAGCCCACTTAAAATATTTCAAGGCTGTTTTGAGGTACAGCTTTAGTTTACATCTGGATTTATGTGTGTGTTTGTCAGTAACTATAGCTAATGACAGAGACTGCTAAAGCGATAATGCAATAGATTATGCCAATCCTTCATTCTCTGCACACATGTAACTGATCCAGTAAGGTGAAACATTTCTGGATTTGGGCTAAATGCCACTTCAAGTAACACTGTTAGCATTCTTTTAAAGTTTTGAACTAGAATCGCTTCTTGACACTGTAGTCAAGGCAGGAGCTAAAATCACTGCATTACTGAGATCCAGGTGAACTGAAAGCAGAAGTATTAATTGTCTTTAATATTAAATACAACTAGTTCCTTCTTCTAATCTTTGCAATACTGTAATTTAGGAACAAGTAAAAGCATTTGCCCCGTAAACTAGGAAAAACATATACATATTGAAAGTAAAACCAGCCAAAATAAAGTATATAGAGTCTGTACTCAGTTTATTAGGCAAGGGGATAAAATGAGAAATATTTGTGCTATTGTTTACTTTGTATATTTGCACCACTGATTTTTTTTCCCCAAATAAATATATAATTTCATCTAAAATATACACTATCTGGAGGTATTTGGAATGTAAAACATATCCTATAATTTTGGTAACGACAACAGTATTATACAAAATTAAGGACCAGATATCATCAACCTTAGTAGAAATGAGGAGTTTCTCTCATGCCCAGGTTGACTAGAAAATGTTTTTTACCAGTGTTGAGGGATACTCAGTGTGGTGATTTTGTGAACTGGATCCGAGAACGAAGCCTGAGACTGTTTATCTGCAAGGTGTCGCAGCTATGCCAGCTACTCCAACTTATATAAAAAACTGCTGCAGCTACTGCTGCATTTGCTCTCATTTATAATTTTTGTAATGCAATAATCCAGATATCCATTTACACATTATCAAAAGGTTAGCATATATATCTCCAGAACTCCTGTACCGCAACATTTTTTCACTTGATGATCCCTTGCAAAGTGGTATGTCTGCTGATTTACTTCGTCTGTCCCCTTTATCCATGCTCATACACCACTGAGTGAAGCAGGGAGTCAATAGTTAACCCTTGGCCAGGGCAGCCAAGTTAAGAAGCACAGATATACGTCTGTAACAACCATGCTTCTGTTTCAGGCTTCATCTGTGCTTCTCTGGCCAAAGCACTCTGAGCCAATTATTTATACTTCATTATATCTGGCAGTATTTGGGGACGACAGTCCCAAAACGCAGAAACACTGTCTCAGGATACATGAATAGCCTTTGTACCTTGTTATACTACATCCCTCCATTAGTTGCGTCCTACAGTTGATTAAATGTATGTGCTAATGTGGATTCTCCCAGAGAATGTATTGCTTGTCATTTTACTTCCAGTGCTGCCACAGGACATATCTGGCTCATGTGTTCTGAGGAAGCCTCCCAGTTAATTTTCCTAATACTATAGTGTAGTTGTTACCTGATAATATCAGCCTCCATTTTTCTATTTCATATTCATCAGTGGACAGAACAAACATCATACAATCTTTATACAGAACTGCATCAATAGCAAATGCAAACAATGAATCATATGTAAGTGACCTACAGGGAAAATGTAATATTACAGTATTATGTCTTGAAAAAAGTGAATTATTAAATTTTTAACAATACTTTTACAAGTAATTTTTAAACAGGAAAATAAATACAATTCAAGTGTTTCCTTACTAACTGCAGTCTCTGTTTTATATCACTCAACTGAGAACAGAATTAAACCTGTATACTTGACACTTATCTGTGCTCTATCCTTATTTACATATATGAAAAAAATGGTGAAAAGTGACATGTACTTGAACTTGCTATGCTAAATGTATGGTGACCATTGATATTTGTTAACACAAAATGTAACTCTCTGGTTCCTCCAGTGACATCTGCAGATTACTTCCCAGAGAAATACAATTATGCCTATTGTATTTTTGGCATGGACGGATGTCAGGCAGGATCTTGTTTGAACCTTCTTTCAAGTCAATGACCTGGTCTGTCCTTCACAGCAATGAAAAATATTTTTGCCCTCTATTTAAAAGCAAAGACTAGTTATGAAGCCACTAGCACTTTGAACGCTGAATGCTCCTCGTAGTGACAACTATTATAAAGTAAAATATTTTAAATGCATTTATTCTAGATATTTGTAACTCTCATGTAAATAAAATAGCACTGTAAATTTCGTAAATAGCAAATACGAATAAGACATACTTATTTGTCTACCTTATTACTGTTCTCTGTTTGCCAGTCTTGCTCTGGCTTCATGCTACGCCATGAGCCCACCAATGCACAATAGGTCTGTAAAGGACCAAACCCAAACTAATCTAAACATACTTCTATGGGAAGACAAGGGACATATTGTGAGCAACCAGACACACTGAATATGGACTACGTGACTATCTGAATGCATGTAGGATCATTTTATGTTAGCAACGAGCTGGAGGGTATTTTGAGAATATGATAAGATGTGGGAAAGTGCAGAGAGTTATTCAGGGAGGTAAGCTTGTGGGGCAGGAGATAGATAAGCTTGACAAACAAGGCCATGGGAGCAGGATATAGGGGAGGAGTTCTTGGAAGGAGTTGAGCCGCGTGGACAGCAATGCTTAGCAAATCATGTATAGCAGATGAGCGCGTGGACAATGCATGGCACCAATCATAAGCTGAGCTATTGCGTGTTTAGAAAATGCAATCAGTATATTAAGGGCTACGGCTTGCTAATAAAGTTGGCTTTCTTCTCATCATATTGGTCGTGTGAAGAGTCCGTGAATTCCACGTCATACTTCTTAAACAGAGTAAAGCCTTGCAGATTCATCATCTCATTCTAGGACTTGGCTCCTATGTTGCAGTTATTTTGTGAACTGATTTTTACATTGATGTCTACACTGGCTGCTTCAAGTTATGTCTCTTTTTCAGATGAAAAAGTTAGCATTCTTTCAAAATAAAGTATGCAGTATAAAGAAAAGTCAGAGGAAAAGACTGGGTTAGTAACAGAAATCTAATCAAATGTTCTCAATACTGGAAATTCAAATGACATCTTTTTGTGTTCTAAATGGAGAATCAGGTTTGCTAAGAACATACTCAGTGATTACATTCAACAAATATCTGTCACTGCAAAGGATTCCAAAGCCATTTACAGAGTGAAAGACAAGCTGAACTGGTCAGATGCAGTCCTTCTTTGAAAGTTTCTGACATTATCCTACTTGAACTGGAAAGAAATGCAGACAATATGAAAAAGTTCAGCTACAGCCTGACAACAGCTCATTCTTGAATCATGGAGCATGTGAAGGAAAATGGAGAAGAAGTCCAGAGAGCACGTGAGTGTGTGGAAAAAGTGTCAAGTCTGAGCTAACATCCCTGTATGTCATGATAACCTCCCTTGCATGGCTTCTGGTTCCATGGTGCTGTACAAAATATCACAGAGAAAAGCAGTGAGGGACGAGTTCATTGAGGTATTGACCTACTGGAAAACAGAACATGTTGAAAAGAAGCCCAGGGCAACTCATTCACACAAGATAACACTGTGCTGCTTAGAATTTATCAGTCTTAAAAGCAGCGAGAAACAGGACTCCATAACATGGCACGGGAAACAAATTCTGAAGCAAAGTAGACTGTCTAGACATTTTGGTTCAGGTCTTCGTTAGTTCAGTCTCCTTTGCACAATGCCATATTGTGAAAAGCACTCAGATATCCTGTCATTTGGAAGAGAACATATTCTTATATAGACCATATTTCTTGCTTCCTGCTGTAAAGTAGAACACTCTTTGCTTATCAGCAAGGGCTACATTTTGCAATAATGCTCTGGTTTTGGAGTGTCCTTTCTGATGTGTATTCATATGAGAAGGAAGGTTATTTGACTCGGTAATGCATTCTTTTTAAATTCTGGGTTGTTTTTAATGACCTCGTAACATACATTATATATTCTTTTCAGAACAGAAAAACAATAGTATATGTTATATGGATATACTTATCTTCATCTTTTTATATGAAAGTTTAGGTTTCTTTTTTCACTTTAACATAGAGTAAAACTACCTTTAAATACTGCAGTTAGGTAGCTAGTCACCTTGGAGTCAGCATGATGACTGTATCGTCACTGCGTACATCACAAGCCTTGTGCTTATGAAAGATATGGAATTCCTTTGTTCCCTTTAGAGCGTGACTCCCATGCACTCAAGCTTCTGTTTTATGCTTCCCTCAGCCTGCTACTCAGCGTTCTTCTCCCCTCCATAATTAGGGTGCAAGATAAATCACTTCTGTTTACACAGAAATTTTCTGATTTAGTTCCAGTAGTGTGACCCTCCTGCAAGCATGTGCTAGTCTTCCCCATTGTTTTTCAAGCAATGCAGAGTTACACATCAGCTGGTTTGGCCACCTTGCAATCAGAACGCAGGTCACATCCCTCCGAGGTATGAAGGATGCGGGATGATTTTGGACTGAAAAGCTGACAGGCTGTGATCAGCTTAAAAATATACCTCTTTTGTCTCTTGCAATTACTTTCCTTCATGAAGCCACAGTGACCCAGCGGTATTTAGAGGATAAGTTACATGCCTTTGCCTTTACACATAAAGATTCAGAACAAGAAAAAATAGAAAACCTTGGGGGGGGGGGGGGGGGGGGGTTTTTTTTTTTTTTTTTTCCTATTCTTCTTCCATTTTATGGCTACTGGGAAAGTAGTTCCCTTACAGTCACCCTTGAAAGCATCCTGCTACCACTTGAGAAATATTTTCCATCTCTTTTTTCCTAAATTTCATCAATTTCAAAACTTAACCTGTCCAGTCAATGGATAAATCTATTTTAACTCCTGTGTTGTACGTGAGCCTGAAACTGCACAGACACATTCCCAGAATCATTCCAATCATAGGGTGTGTAAGGCAAGCAGGATACTGTTTAAGCATCACAGTGTAATAACACTAATAAAAGCCCCAGTTACCCCAGCCTACTGCAATATTGTTTGTTTTGCAGCACGTCATTTCAGTAACCTTGCTTCGCCGAACCACTTGCGGTTGATTGCCGCCATAGACATCAGTGCTGAAAGTGTCACTCACACACTTGCACTTATATTCTGTTCTCATCCATCTAACAAAAAGAAATGCTTGCATATTTTTGACAATGATAAATTACGAGCCATTGAATAGAGCAAAGACTTAGTTACTCTTTTAGAAAATCACATCCTGGACAGTTATCTGCATGACACAGAGGACTTGACAGGGAACACAGACAGTAGCAAATGAACAATGGCAAGGCTGGCAAGTAACCTCATTTCACTTTCCAGCCACACTGAAGGTTATCACAGGCCTTGTGTTCTGTCGTAGGACAGTAGAAATAGTAATATTGCCTATAGCAAACCAGACGAGGATAGGCAGTAAATGAACTTCAAGACTCATGCAAAACATTTAGACTCCTTAATTTCTTGTTACTGTTTCACAATTAGAATTAAATGGCTCATTTATGAAGATTAGAAACAGTTTGGCAATCCATGATAACAAACTTATGACCTTCTAAAATAGTACTGGCCAAAAATTTTCCAATTAAGTTGTCCATATGTTGATTTTGAATATTTTTTTTTTCCCCTGGAATATCTCAGTTTGATAACCCTTCTTCATATACAAGAAATAAACAATACAAAAAACTAGACCAAATTTCTCAGTTTGTTCCTTCTATTCCCTTGCTCCCAAAAGCTGTAATTTCACTTGAAGAGTAAAATGGAAAAAAGACACTTTTGTCAAAAGAATTCCAGAGCACCCTGGTGTTCAGCATTGGTTCTTATGATCCCATATAATCAAAATAAAACATTTAAGAGGAATTCTAGAGAAAAAGGCAGCTACATTACAGGCTACATTTACAAATAGCTTAATTCTCTATAATTGGATCACATATACACTGGCCCATAATACATTTCTCTTGTTATTTTGTGTACCACATATCCAGTATACAGAATGTACAGACATTACAGAATATATCAACCACCTAGAAAGAAGTGACAAATGTCTTCAGTGTAGCCAATTCCCCTCTCAGGAGGACTCTGATTCTTGGGTATGTCTCTTTGTGTTTGCATTGCTAAGGATAAAACATGATGTGCACTGGAGACACAAATATCTACGTAAGCCTATATGTCCCTATGGTTATACACAGTATCTTAGAAATATGGGTTCCAGAACAGTAATAGCTTCAATTTGTTTTTTTGACGGCTATATTTCTATAAAGAAAGACGCAACCATTAAGACTTTTGGTAGCAGGTGATAGGCAGCATTTTTACTCCATTGCAACAAAAATTAGCCAATTCAGAGTAGTCCCAAGATAAAGCTCGTATGAATATTTGTAAACAACAGGAGCATTCTCAAACCATTACAGCAGATATTCCTTCCCTATCCCTGATAATAGTTGACATAATGCAAATTTCTTGACAGATGTTTTTGTACCCTGACTCCTCTGTTGCACGCATCAGAATTAACATGAGGTCAGTGGAGTTACTCATGAATTAACGTGGTTATAAAACAGAGGAGAATCAGTTTAAGATTTCCTTTGTCTCATTATCTGACACAAATGTTTAGTCGTATAGTTGGTTTCCTTGTTAAAAGAGAATTACAAAGCAAAGCTCTCCATCTAGGTACTAAGCCAGGGGCCTTTTGAAGGTCATTTTGTCTATAATCTTGATAAGTTCAAGAAATTCCTCTCAGAACAGAGTATCTATATAAATATGTGGAAAAGAAAAGAAAATATCTTCTATGTGGTATATAATTTTTATCACACATCTCTCTCCCATCTCTTGTGGCTTTCAAAGACTGTTATCTTTACTGTAAAACTCAAAAAGTAAGGATGACATTCTCAATCAGTGCATATAAGTTAATTTATACCATGACATAACACAGGCCTAAACTGTCTTTTCTGTAATGTGGACACAGGGAATTTCTGAAACTGTAATAAGGCCTGTAAAAGATCATGCTTTGGCAATACTGCAGAATTCAAACTATGACTGTTGCTGAGCTCTGAGAATAAGGAAAGAACCCTAACATGAAGAAATCCATTATAAAGAAAACTATATTCTAACTTCTCCACCTAACTGAGAAAAAAAAGAAGAAGAAATCTGTATTTACAAAATATCTAACATACAGTGTTAATGAAAAATTATTATTAACAGTCAGCTAGGAAGATGTCATTCCATGAATCTGAGAGGGCAGACCAACCAATTTTTACTTTGAAGAGCTAAAATCAGGCAGCTAAATCTGCATGTGGACACGCCTTGCCAGTAAAAATAATAGTATTTTCTGTGCATAAAATCATGCAAACTAATGAGGTTAGTCATACAAAATCAAAATGAGTACACAAATAAATCGTGGATGGATCAGAGCCATAAATGCTTGAGTGGGTGCTACTGTGTTCAAACACTTACTGAAAACTACTGCAAAAATCTGAGCTGTACTTGACATTACTTCCATTTTGAAAATCATAATAATATCTTCATGTTCTGCATGAAGATAAAAAAAAAAAAAAAAAAGTTGTTTTTTTTTTCAGGCACCAAACTCCTCTGGTTCCCAACAAAACTTTTTATTTTCAAGCACTAAACTCCTCTAGTCCACAAAGTAATCAGAAAGCCTCATTTCCAAAAAAACAGCAGCCAATGGATTAAAGTAGTTGTCATGGTCAAATCTTCCTTTATCTTCTTTATAAACAGTTTCAACAACTCTTCTGTTCAAAAATTCCAAACCAGTTTTACCACAGTTTCACTGGGTCCTTGAACTGTTTGAGTTCCTTAAAGGGTTAAGGAAGTCATGGAAGGAAAAAAAAAAAAAAAAAAAAACAAGCAATTTGTCCTTT
>NW_009604881.1:36109-69409 GCF_000690535.1 Cariama cristata
GCAGCAATATGTCCTTTCTTGATCACCCTTTTGAAGCTACTTCACACTGTATACAATTTGTAGTCTAAACACAACAAATACCTATCAAGCCAACTTTCAGCTTCAGCAATCTCAGCTTTCCTAAGGTGTCATTTCCCATCATCAAAATAATGACTGTTGTTTTTTTCAGAAACATTACTAGCCTGTTTTGTATGACACAAAATATAAGGCACCATCTAACATTTTTCATTGTCCTTTTCCTCCAAATTGCCACATCTGCTGTAATGGTCACAGTGACTAAATCACAGAGTAACAAAGGCAGTGAATATTTTTCTTCTAAATGCTCTTAAAGGTTCCCAAAATAATCTGGGATTTGGGAGGGACAAAATTTTGCTAAAGTTAGAAAAAATATCTGAATACACATATGTATATTACATAAGAAACTAACTTTCCTGATCAACTCTGGTAAACTAAGTACATTCAGAACTTCTGAAGTCAAAAGCTTAACTGTGAGTGACAGCATTCAATCTATGGAAAGATGTATCCTTCAGAAATACAAAGCAGCAGTTTTCACATATGATTTAAAACAGGGTAAGATCTGATTTCTGATTCTTAAAATTATTATGATTTATGGTTTAGAGAAAGAGAGAAAGAGAAGAGTAGAGATGATGGAGAAAAGAAACAGCAGCAAATGGAGGGGGGAAAAGTGACTACTGTGTTTTTTTCTCCTTCACTAAACACTTCCTCTACTTTACCAGCTTGGAATTCAGTACCATAATCTTGCTTCAGGTATTGTATCTAATTGCAATAGCAGCTGGTAACAGTTTCTCAACTCTACTGAATGTACAGAATATAGAGGGTATAAAATTAAAGAGCATGGCTCTGGCAAGCATAATACAGTAGTAGTTACATTGCTGGGTTGGGGTCAGAATTGTGTGAGTCCAAGAAAGCATCCGCAGCAGTTGGGAAAGTACCATTCAAACTCATGACAGGTACATGCACCAGGGGTAGACTTTGGAGGGAACAGTGCAGCAGAATGGAGCGCTGAAGTCCCTGGATGAAACTACAAAGAGTCAAAACTGCAAGGAAAGAAAGATTGAATAATGTGCTCATTAAATGTGTCAATGCCTGTAAGGGGTGGAAAGAACATTTTAAAAAAAAAAAAAATTGCTGGTAGATATTGATATCTAGAACAAAGCAGATACTACTTTGCATATTGGCAGAGAGATCATGTGTAAGGTGTATGGTTAATTCCATTTTATGGGAGAATGATGAGGCCAGAACAGAGCAGAACATCTCTCAGCATGGGCAAATCAGACCTTACCATACTGAATTACGAAAAGTTGTAACCCATCCAGAATAAGAAAAACCTCTAAATATGACAGAAAAGAAAGCATGAAGTAAATCAGTGAAAAATAACACCAGTTTTGACTGGCATTTTATGGTGTTTTTATATCTTAAAAATGTAAACATGTAAGGACTGGAATGGTAAAATCACATTTGCCTAAGTCTCCATTCCTATGACATCCCGGACATTCTGCTTCTGTAAAGTTTGCTTTATGTTTTTGTAAATGAATAGATCTAAGAACAGAATTCCTGGATAATACAACTAAAATGGTACCTGTTAAACAGACAGTACTCTGCATGATTGAACCCAGAAAGAGTCAATCAAAGTGGTAATCTAACACCCAGAACATTAGGCAGGCCACAGATGCTGCTGATAAAACATTGTGTAATTTATTCTCCAATTCAAGACCTATTGTAATAATGGGTCACAGTTTTTGGAAGAAAATTACGTGGTAAGGTTAGACCACATTATGTCAGATACCAGAAAAGTAACATCTAAATTTCTGCCAGTGGCAAATAAGTCTGAAATATTTTAAAAAAGCAACAGTTTCTACTGGACTAGGGAGAAGTAAGAGTAAGAATCTGCTTGAACTGTGGTACAAGGACAAAGAGAACAGCCCCTGAGCCAGCTGGGTGGTGCTGGGTACATGCTCCTTTCTCAAAATCTGTTCTTCAAGTCATTCTGGGCAAGTATATTGCAAAACTCACCTTGGATGACAGAATTTTTTGTAATAGGCAGCAATGGTGTTGACAGAGCTGATGACATGGCAATTTTATATACTTTAGGTTTTTCACAAAGTAAAATGCAGCTAATTCTGGAACTGATCTCTAAAACCCAAGTGAGTGTAAGACAGCTGTCTGCTTGGGCTAGGAGAGACTGGCAGCTTTGTGAGAGCCTTCAGTGGAGTCAGTGTTTCTGAAAAGCTAACAAAGCCAAGGGATAGAAAGAAATGTTCATATGGTCTGTAACAAGGAGCACTGTAGGAAGAATGGTTTATGGGACTGTATGCCAGGACACCTGGGCTTAATTTTGGCTATGCCACAGACTACCTCTTTGCCACAGAGATATCTTGCTTTACTTTATTTCTTGAAATGTAATTCAAAGGAAATGAACATTATTATTTCCTTCCCAGTCAAAAATATTTTGTAACACAGTGAATAACTATGAAAAAATTGAAACAATTTATAGGTTAGCTTAAAATTGTATTTAAAAGCATACAAGATCTTAATGAGTACTAATATTAACTTAAATCAAGAGGTAGATGTTGAACTCAGGCTTTCTAAATACTTTCTGTCACTACACGTTAGCCCTGAAGCTGACTGACTATTCCCTTCCAAGTTGCCCTAAAGAGAGCAAAATCATAGTGGATTGCATAGGCTTTTTTCCAAGTCACACGAGGTAAGAAATCATAGAAGCCCACATCTGCAACCTTTGAGACATTTTAATCAAAAGGTTGCCTTTTGATGTTTTAATCAAGAGGGCAAATGATTGGGTTGTAACAGAAAAGCTACCTTAAAACTTCTTTCCAAGTGTGGATGTGCCCATTTTAATTTCACATTTTGTCTTAATATACCTAAAATACCTCAAAGTTTAGTGTTACTAAAATACTGCTGTATTACATCCTTCCAATGTCACAGGAATATAAGTAGCTAGCAAAGACTGAAGTAGGAAAATAGCTGGTTAATAAAAGGAGAATCTTCCTTCAAATAGGGAGAATAAACACAGTTCGATAAAGTCCAAGGTTTTTCTGAATTAGCAATTACTGTGGGCCTGTTAAAATCAGAAAGGAACCAATAAAGTAAGCGGAGAAAGCAGTATTATAAGAAACTGTTATAATCAGTTCTCAGGTTTGACTGCTTTAACCCCATCAAACCGTAAGCACTTTAACCCTTCCAGCAACCCCAATGTTTGTCTTCAAACACGCTCAGAAGAAACGGCAAATAAGAAGTGGCATCATTTGCTCATGTTCCTGACAGGGGAGCTAACTTTGACCTCTTAGCGTACTATTCAAGTTGTAGGAAATAATGTTTTTACCTTTGCTCAAAACCATTTTCCTTATACTCAGTTCTCCACTGTGAGCAAATCACCAACTTTCTGAGCAAAATGCCAGTTTCTGAAGCTAATAAAATAAATTCATAGAGCTGTCCCCTGAAAACGTATATTAGATAGGAAGTAAAATTCTGAAAGACTACGAAGGTGTGATTCTACTTAGTATCCTCCAGCATAGGTACCAACAAATCAACATTCTACCATTAACATAAAAGATGTCAGTTGAAGTGGAGTTACTTGAATTTTGTTGTGTAAGAGAAGCAAATGGAAACAAACAGGATTTCCAAATCCAATCATTCTTCCAGTTTTCTGTTAGAGCTTGCCTGTATGAGGCACAATGTAGAGACAATCAGGAAAGTTAAGAGAGATTAAATGTATTAATAGAAATTACTTTACTTGGATGACAACTAGCACAAACAAAGGCTTCTGAATAAAAGTTTAATTGCACTTTCCAGTTAATCATTTAGTTAATCAGTTAATTTTCCAGAATCTCTGCATTATATGGACCCTTCAGGATCTGGAATGATATAGAACTAACATTTTCCATATATCTGCCTTCTTTTTACACACACCAATTACCCCACTTAAGGCAACAGAAATATTTGTAGCAACACGTTTTTCATTCACGCCTAATGAGACTCTTAGACCACTATAAGTTTGCTTATTTGGGCCTCAGCCAAAGTACTGTTTCAGAGGAAAATGGTCCTAAGAATCTGCTCATGATTACAATTCTATTTCCTGTCTCCTCATCGGGAGATTCCAATTGGGAGATTCCAGATTCTATTCCAGCAGTGTATTTATCTTCTGCTTTTAATCTCAGTATTAAATATAGGTGTATAGTGTAGGTTCAGTATACAGGGTAGGTTTCTGAAAGAAAAGGGACAATTTCTTTCAAAGAGGTACAATTGCAATAAGTTTAAAATTGTTGCTTGAATGTAGGCTCTTGGTCCTTCTCTTACAACATTAACCTTTCTATCAAATGTGTTTTGCTGTTGCATTTGTCTTGATTTCCCTTGGGATAAACTGCTCTGAGTGTACCACAGAGTATCAAGTATACAAAAGTCTCTACCAGATCATGATGAAAGGCTCAGATTCCCAAGGCTCATTAAACTCTGAGCTTAGTGTTTGTGGTTCCCTGGGACAGGAACATTTTCATGGTACCATAATATGCTTTGATACAGAAGCATCACACAGCTCTTTATTTTGGGAATACAGGCTTTAAGACTCTTTTTGTACTAAAAATCAGCTTCCATATTTTGTACTCACATGGAACTCTGTTGCATTCTCAGTGGGTGTGGGCAAATGGTTTGTAGGAGAGCAGCACCGCCCATATGTTCTGAATTTCAGTTTAGTGAAAGCATAATTTGTCCAGCTTTGGTAAGGTTTCAGCTGGAATACTACATCCATCTTGGGAAACAATGATAATGATGAATGACTAAACAAATCAGTGTTGCTTAGTCTAAAGAAAGAAGACTGAATGGCTAACGGTCTTTAAAAAAAAATCTAAAAGAGCTGCAGAGAGGAAGGGAAGTACCTTTTCTACATGTTGGGTAAGACAAGAGGCTTTAGGTTTAAAGTACATGAAGGAAGACCCAAAAGAGACGCTAAGCAAAAAGTTTTTAACAATGAAGCTTTGTTTCATTGGCAGATCTTGAAATGTTCAACAGGAGAATAAGGTTGAAAAAGTGTCTGGCAGGCATGATGCAGGTTGCCCCAAAGAGTGGGGAAACCAGCTGCTATCTGCACCTCCCTTCCATCTCTTCTTACCAGCAGCTGCCTCCTATACTTCCCCTGAGAGGAGTTATCCATCCTTTTATAATCCTCCTAGTTTGAAACTCTGATTCTAATGTTAGCTTTCTTTTGAATAATCTGATGAAATTGTCTGTACATTTTGCTTCTATAATATGAATAAGACTAAAATATGCATAAAGTGACACCTGCAGTACTAAATACATACCTTTTACCACATAGCTATAAACTTCAGTTTTAGCTTAGCAGATGCACAAACTCGTGCACATACACACTTCATAACATTTGGCCGAAATTTTCAGAAAGGACTACTAAAATTATGTATTTATGTGCCTGTTTTCCAGTTTCCTCTATTTCACACTGTCTTAAAACAGGAAGCTCAGTCTTTCAGTAAGGGTTAGGCAGCAGACACAGAATTTTTTATAATATTTAGATGAAGTTATTCATAGAGCTACCATTAATCTAGGCCATGCTTGGAGAGGGCAAAGCAAAACAGAAATCCCAGGATTGTACCATCAAATGGTTTATATATAACACAAAAAAAAAAAAGAAGGAGGATCCACTCAAACTGGTTCCTAATTTAGTTTACTGGCTAAATATTGTCCAAATTGACTAATATCTAGTGGTGTCAGTTGAAACCGATAGCTGAGAAAGCCAATCAAGTTTTGGTTATGGAACTAAGAAGTTGAAAACATGATCAGGAAGATACTGATTTCAGAGGCCATTTTAGATTGAATATACATTAGCATAAATGTCTTAGTCAACATTTCTTTGAGATTGCATTGTGATCAGATACTCATCTATGAAAATCATTTTACTTTCAGAGATTTCAAGGAAGTTAGCCCATTTACACCGGTTGAAAGTTCGTGCTGTTAATTCTATTCAGCATATGTCTCATATCTTGAATAAGACTGTTTCCCAGGTATTAGTTAGAATTTTGCCGCAATGATCCATACAGAGGAAAAAAACCAAACACATTTTAAGCCATTCTTGAAAGGATCAATGATTAAACTGTCTGCTGTGTGAACCTTTCCTTCAGCTTTTGTTTTTCTTGTTTTGTTCAATAGCCTTTCTCCTCCTCTGTTTTCCCCAAAAATTGTTATGTTACCCCATTCCAGATTATCCTCAATGGAAAAGAAATTGGGCCAAAGTAATTTCAGGCAGAAATCTAACAAGGTCTGTAAGATTTCATTGCAGATAAACTTGGCCCATTTATTTGAAAGAAGGCTTTGACTCTACATTTAATCTTTCATTTTCTAAAGATTTAGCAAACTATTTCCCTTATACTTTGCTTTTTTGGTTCAGCCAAACTATTACCTGTATTATCACTCCCCATCAAGACAAACACAACGGCATAATCATAAGCCTCCTTTTTGACTTTATGTTTACCCATCCTTTGGTTTTTCAGCCAGCAATATAGCTGGTCAATTTAATTATCTTTATATGCATACTACGATTTAGATATTTCAGTCCCCAAATTGATCAGGATTTGGTGCTTTCTGAATAAATATGGAGCCAAACCTTCTAATTGACAAAGATAACAGTTGAAGAATTCTAAGACTTTTCATCAATTTACAACAGGTACAGTGCATTAAACCTCCTTTCTCTGTGTTAGTTATTATTCTACTAATAGTACATACCGTAAGTACTGTGCTGTAAAAGCAAAGCTAAATAAGAAAAGAATCATGGACATACTGTGACAGTAAAGCATTGTACAGTTTTCCATAGGCTATCGACACAGATTTTTATTCTTTTTCCTCTGAAAGTTGAAGTTTTATATTCAGTGATTTAAAAATCAGACACCTTAATGTAATATAAATGTTTACAAATCAGAGCAAGATCTACCAAATATTAAAAAAAAAAAAAAAGCACTTATCTACTTTTATAAAGATAACTTTTTGAATTCCTCTACCCTACAGTAGCAGAGCTGCATTTCTCAAAAACAGACATGAGATCCAACATAAAATGCTAGGGGCATTTTTGCTAAGTAAACAAAAGAACAACAATAATTAATCAGTATGAGAGTAAAACTAGGCAAAAAGTTTGATAACTTGCTTTCAATATAACAATTAACTTTATCTTCAGGAGGGAAACAATACATATATTTTAAGAGAAATTCAAATCAGCAGTCCCTGAATAGGGTTTAAATCAATTATTATAAACTTTCTGCAGGTAGATTACAAAACACAATAAATTAAATGCACTTTAAGTACATGTAATGGTGATGTTTGTTTGTCTAGCTACAGAGTCCAAAAAAAGGGTTCATCTTCTTTTTTTTCCCCTTTCATTCAAAACTCCTGATTACAGCAGACATGCTAATGACAATTTTTAGATGACATATTAATCTTTAATTTTCAATACGTTGCTGTTTTTTACTGAAAATTGTTCTATAGCTCATTCACCTTTGTTTCTATTCCGTTAAGGAGTTTAGGCTATATAGACAGTAAGGAGAAACCTGAAACTCCACCTTTCTTGCTCATGATGAGCCAAGAAACACCTGTAAGTTAAATCACCTAGCAGGTTCTAGAAGCTCTTTAATGCCGTTGAAGGAGCCACACTCCCATCTGTGGATTATCTCAAGGAGTAATAAGGCAGTCAGCAGTAAATCCAGAATTCTTAAAGCAGCTATGCTGCCAGCTGTTTCAAGGAAAACTTCACAATACTTTAGCTGGAACAAGTAATGATTAGGGGATAGTGCCTTTCCACCAGTGTCGTCATCTACAGTGCTACATCATAAAATTTCCTTCTCTGCTTGTGAGTTCATCTGCATTTCTCCTTGGTCCTTCACCTAACTCCTAGTTCCAAATCCTTGGTTTTCTTAATTAGTTATCTAATTTCACTGATGCTGTTTATCAATTATCATAAAAATATAGTGTGTGTAACTTCTTCCTTGACAGTGAAAAGTTCCATTTTTCTAGATATTGATGTAATATCCTCTGTAAGTTGCAAAGTTTCTTCTGTAAGTAGTAATGTTGAAGTTTGATCCAACTCATCAAAGCACCTTGAATTCCTCAGTAAATTTTACTTCACTGGTAAATATTTTCTAGCAGGGAATCTTTACAATCTCTATGCCTGAAATATTTTTGAATGCTTAAGTCCCTTCCTAAGTATAGAAGACAAATAGAATCTATATCTGTGTATATATATGTACGTATGTGTGTGTATATATATGTGTATATATATATAAAATTTCTTCCTACATCCTCTTTGTTTGCAATGATTTGTTCATGTGGTCTCTTTCACTGACATTTCACCCTTCAAAATAGCTGAATACCACACAATAATTTGTTGGACTACCTCACTTTTTTTTATACTGATCTAATTAAATTCTCTCTTCAGACTGTGTCACTGAAGAATCTCTCCCCTAAATCCTGGCTGCTTCTTTTGTTTTGCATAAATGAGAGTGGTTTGTCATTAAGTATATGTTAGCTGTGAAGAGGAAGAAGAGGAGAAGTAGGAAGAGATTTGGTGAAGGGAATAGTATAAACATTTTTGGTATAGATATTTCTCTTCATATTTTATGTCATATTTGCTACTCCTGTATTGAATAGCTTTTAAAACTCTCTTATTTGCCCTTGATCTGCTTCATAGTCAATATTAATTCCTTCACTGTTAGTTCCACTGATTTGGAAAATAGTTCTAGGGATTAAAAAGCCATTTGAAACTGCATGAAAATATCTCTAGAAATTATTCTATTGACATATCCTGTTTTCAATAGAGTTGATGTGGGTTTGGGTTGATTCTCCTTTCTTTTCTTCCTCTTCTTTTGGAAACTGTTGTGAGAGGAAATAATTATAAATGTATTTGCTCTTGCTACTTAATCCCTATTTGAAAATCATAATGCTGTGTTAGGGATACCATAATCACCGTCAGTAACTAGCAATGATGTTGAATAATCTTCACTGTATTTTTGTTGTAACAATTCATTAAAGGTATAAGGAGATGGTTGATTAGACATTCTGCTCCATCCCACTGTGAAAAGGGCAGGAGGAAACATCTTGCTGTGTATTGAGTTCAACTCAGAAAGGAGGACAAGCAGAAAGCCAGGGGAAAATCACGGCTGCTGACTCATTCTTCCTTACAGAATGAATGAGAAAGCAATAATAAAAGCACTGCTAAATTCCTCTTTTTCAGGAATCTTTTTCAGCATTGGTGGGAAGATATGATAACACAAGAATTCAAGATCTCATCCCTCTACCCTGCACATTAAGTCTTCTTCTTACACGTCAAGACAGGCTTTTGTCAGAGCTTTCTTGCACTTGATAACTCTTCAAGTAGAAAAAATAGATGGGAAAGGAGCACACCGTAAGCAATGAGACTTCCATGAATATATTCAATCTGTTGCAGTACTGTCCAATCCTTAACCACTGCTAAATTCCCAGAATGAAATAAAAAATAATAAAAAATCATCATCTGTGGGACTTCTGTTTCTTGTACAAAAGAAAACAAGACGTATTCAATGCACTGCAAAATGTCACTAAAGACATGTAGGTAGGAGGAGACAGATAAGTTTTTCCTAATTTCAAACATAATCAAGCTCTCTGAAGTCTCTGAACATAGAAAGGACCTATTTCCACTAAAGCCACCTGTACTTCCTAAAAAAAAATCACTGATTTCTTAGACAGTCTACACAACTTTATTTCTCTCCCATCTCATTTCTTTTTTTGTATCCTGTGGCATCCAGTAGTTCAGTACAACCAAGCACGTTTATATTTCCCTAATGGTTGGGTTCCCTGCATTAGTATCCCAATAGGATATAGTGTTGAACTAATTCTGCTGCATTTTACAGATGAAAAAGAAAAAATATTCTATTTTCTGCTAAGGGAGAAGAAAGAACTTTAAGTATTTCATTTACTTAACATTTCAAAATTTGTTCTCATTGTCTGAAAAGTTGAAAGAGTTGTCCATCCTTATCAGTTCTAGGGTAAGATACCATCCTCTAAATCTAGGTTTTTGAAGTGATCCTTGGGCATCTAAATTTGGACTACATGCTCAACTGTGCTTCTGAAAAGCCCTACCTAGATGTAATTCTAAAACTACTCCTCTTTTTTGTCCTAAAATTTCCAAAAAGCTTTTTGATGCCTCCTCACAACTATTTAACTTTGAAAGGCTCTCTCACAGTCCTCCATCAGGACCCATAATCTAAGCATTCCTATAGCTTGAGTTTCCGTAATAGCCTGGTTTGGTAGACATTTGCAGGCAATGATCAACAGAGATCAACAGTGATTCAGTTTTCTATGAATTCTAGCTGCTGTCTTGAGCAATTTTAAATTTCAGGTGTTATGATCCCCGGTATACAGAAACCCCATATTCAGAATACTTGATCACTACAAAAGAGCAGAGTTCAGAATCAGTTATATCACATTTTCCACCATTTGGAGTGTGCAGGTTTTGGTTGGGATAGAGTTAATTTTCTTCACAGTAGCTGGTATGGGGCCATGCTGTGGATTTGTGCTGGAAACAGTGTTGATAACACAGGGATGTTTTCGTTCTTGCTGAGCCCTGCTCACACAGAGTCAGGGCCTTTTCTGCTCCTCACCCCACCCCACCAGCGAGGAGGCTGGGGGTGCACAGGGAGTTGGGAGGGGACACAGCCGGGACAGCTGACCCCAACTGACCACAAGGATATTCGATACCATATGATGTCATGCTCAGCATATACAGCTGTGGGAAGAAGGAGGAAGGGGAGGACGTTCAGAGTGATGGCATTTGTCTTCCCAAATAACTGTTCTGTGTGATGGAGCTCAGCTTTCCTGGAGATGGCTGAACACCTGCCTGCCCATGGGAAGTGGTGAATTAATTCCTTGATTTGCTTTGCTTGCACATGGGGCTTTTACTTTCCCTATTGTACTGTCTTTACCTCAACCCACGAGTTGTTTTCTCACTTTTACTCTTTCAATTCTCTTCTCCATCCCGCTGGGTGGGTTGAACAAGCAGCTGGGTGGTGCTTAATTGAGTTGCCTGCTGGGATTAAACCATGACATGAAGGAATGGCCTAGGTAGGGTGAACTTGACACACTATTTTTAGTAAGCATATGCATTCTCCATGGCTATTGCCAAAGTGTTATCTCTGAGAAACCACAGGAGGAAGCACAGTTCTGTAGAAGGGTGCTCTGACAGTGGAGCCTGGTCTGTGGTGCTCTTCCTGGGGCATATCACACAGTTGCTCAGCAGAAATGTAACCACCACCACGAAATAACATATAGCCTCTTTTTTTGTTTGGTGTTTTTTTGTTTGTTCTTTTTTCTCGCCTAGAAAGTAGGAGATGTACATTTAAAATTGCTCCTGAGGTTTTGACACGCTCTCAGTCAAGTGTTTTAATGCTGAGCTCTAACACTGCAAGCAAAGGCAATTATGGGGTTCCATCCAGGCTTAAAGTTTTTATTTATTCAGTGACTAAACTTTTTTGCACTTTTTTGCCTTGAGTCATTCTTCCAAGTTTCTTCTTGTAGAAATTACTCTAGTGGAAGTGCACAATTCTATATAGCTGAAGGGGACTAACTGCACAGAGTAGTAGAGGCTTTAAATTCCTATATATTCCATACATATGAATGGTTTTTACCAATATACTGCACTTCCTTCAGTTTTTCAGTTGCATTATTTTATTATAAATTAAATCTCCAATGCTCCTTTATGTGGAATTATTCCTCCTGTCATATTTCCATTAGCTATTGTACTTAAATAAGTGCTTAAATTAATGAAAAGAAATACACAGCAAGTCAGCCTTAAACTCCTTCAATGCTTTGCACTATACGGAGGCCCAGGTTTCTGATGACTACTTCTGTCTCGGAATGTTTTAAGATCTACTGTACTAACTACCCATCACAGTAATCCTTAGTACCTCTGAAAGTCCAATTCTCCACTAGTCTATAAAGTATTAAGATGAAGTAGAGAAGGACGGACTATCTTGAACTGTTAACTGTAATATGGGACAAACAGCATCATAAATCTTCTATTCTATCAGGCAGTAAGAGCTATATATAAAGGATTTAAGTAAAGTAAATAATTGTAAAGTAAACTTTAAAGTTAATTTTAGTAAATATAATTTATATAGAAATTATATATGCATATATAAATTAAGTAAAAGTAAATCCCAATGTGTGGACTAAAAATAAAGATTTATGAATACACAAAATTTTATTTATAAGGACTGATTTTCAGTATTGCTAATTAGCTGTAACTCTTAGAGGGTTTTAGTAGATCTGCTAGAAACCTCTGAAACAGCAGGCTCATAAGTTTATTGTCTGTGCAATATCTCATGACCTTCAAAGCAATTAATACCAATAACACAGCATTCAACAACACTGCAGACTGAAATACTCCTCCCTTACAAAATGGGTGCAAGGAATACTTGACCTGGCAAGAAATATTCTAAAGGGAAACAAACAGTTCACAAGCAAAAGACAGAAGGAAATGAGCCTGACCTTGCAGTTACAAAGGAACATATTTGTACCAAAAAGGCTTCCTAAAGTTTACAGCTAGCAATAACCAGCACCTCTTCCTATGCATTTAGTTCATGGCTCAGTCACTCCACACGGTCCCCAGTAAGGACAGCAACATAGTTCTAGAGAGGCTGTGGGGACACACAGTTGAGAGGGATCATTTGACTACTGGATCCAGTCCCAGCAATCATGAAGCATTTACAGTCTGTTCCAGAAGAGTTCACAATACATCTACACTCTGTATATTCAAACCCCATAGGTCATAAAACCACATACCATGAAAAGTTTAAGACCCACAAGAAGGGCAAACTATAATGCACTATTGGAAGACAGCAGGAAAAAAAAAATAAAAAATCAAGACCATTATCAAAATTCTAGAATAATATGGGAAGAAGGAACTTCGTATGTCTGCTAGGACACATTTCATAAACCTTATTAGATACAGAAGCAATTGTTCTTGCTATACAATCTATGCTAATTTGCAATAAAATACTTCTGACTGTAACATTTTCTCAAGAATTAATTTTAACTCAGTCAATTTTTCAGCCATTGAACATTTCCTTAGTTACAACAGAAACAGAATGAAGTTAATTCTTAAGAGCAATTCAGAATTCCCCATGATTGACTACTGTCTCCAAAAATGAGATAATGAAAAATATGGAGGTGGATTCCATAGAATCTATGTAATTTAAAGAAACCAAATAATTCATATAATAAGAGATACATCAGACTCACACGGAAGGATTTATCACCTCCCTTGCAATTTACATCCCCTAATAGAAGAATTTTTTGCAAACTATTTTAAAATTCCTGAGGATTTCACAGATGTTGCAAAGCCAGGGAAATACAAGTTTAGAGATAATGGATGAACTTTACTATAAAGTTAAATAGGTGGACAGATGAATGGTTTTAGAGAATGAGGAACTTGCTAGATCTCCTTCCAGGAGGCAGGATAAATCCATTCTGTATCTTACCAGAGTTATCAGAATCTTATGAAATACTGAAATTCTCTGGAAAATGTATTTACCTTTTTTCTGACCAGCTCTGTTCTTAATCTTTAATTTTTCTAACAAGATTAAGGCTTACCTAAATTCCCTAAATTACTTATTTATTTTGGTAAAAAGTTTGCGTTTGTTTTACAGATACTTGAATAACTGGATGCACTGTTTTTGATGGATTGACACAGACTTTACATTCCCCCCCTACCCCATCTTGAGTGGTTTACAGAAACTTGTGTTATTCAGAAAGAACAGGCATCCATTTTGCAACACGCCATGTAAAACACCTTGTAAATACTGTTATTAAACGTCATTACCCACATTTCCTAAAAATGTGTTAAAAACACATTATTTGTAATGCATTTTTACATTTACAAAAATACATTACTATGTAATGTATTACGTTGTTTTACACAACAGAGTAGTTTTAGCATTGCCAGAGACAAATGGAAGATTCCCCACACCACCCACAGCAATATGACTTAGTATAATTACAGAGATACCCATAGTAGTGTCGAGGAGATATTCACTTGCTATGCCTATCTGATTACTGGCTTGCATAATACAATTGTCAGCAGTGCTGCCAGTTGGTGTCATTATAGCAAAATGATGACATCATAGTGTGGACAATTGGCCTCGAACAGTTTGTTTTATATGCACTGAGGAACAGCCATCAGTAATGGTAATTTCTGTTAATTTAGTCTAGATTTGAATTTGCTAGATCAAAAAGCAATAATGCCAGCATATTCTGACATCTCTAAAACACATATTCCTCTATAAGTACTGGGCAGGTTGAAAATCAACACTATACCATATAATTAGTACCAGATGACGTTTTGATGTTTTGGGGTCTTTTTCCTTCACTTTCCTTGCTTAACATACATTTCCATGCTGCCTAAACATACAGTATTTCATGTCTGTGGGAAAGCACATTCCTGGATTTTCAACTATTTTTCCACCACTTTATTTCCTCTACATGAAGTTGGAATCTGTGATTCACAGTTTGGGTCTACAAAACAGCCTCAGTAGCTTTTTAAAGAAGTAAATAATCTTGTCTTTGAGTTCTGTGTTGGTATTAGCAGTGCCTGAGCTAATAATTTCAAAACTCCCTCCAAACTATGCAGTTAAGTGTCCACATTCTTTATTGAACCCCAGCATCTCTGTGCTGCAACACATCATCTGAAGGAATTCCCTAATCTGCAAGAGACCATATAGGTATGCCTTTGAGCTGGACATGTACTCAGCATTATGAGAAGGGAATCTCTTAATAACCAAGAAATTGGTAAGGCAAGTCTGCATGGCTGAGAAATGATAGCAAGGATTTAGCAGCTTAAAACCAACTGAAACTTCAATTCTCTGGCTATAAAAGCAGTGGAGAAATTAACTTGCAAAAAACTGACTTAGTAAATAAATTGCTTTAACTCATTAGTAAATAGTAAATGAGTGAACTCACTGGCATTCTTAATTGAATAGGACCTAAGTCACATATGAAAGAAAATCACTAGTCACAACTGGTACCCTTAGAAGAAGTCCTCAGTCCCAGACGTGAGAATGATATGTCATTATTTGCAAGCCCACAGGACAAAAGCAGATAAAGATGTCAAAAAACATTGCAAAAATTATAACATAATAAACTTCTAAAAAATCCTTCCCTCTGTCTCAACAGAGAAAAATATGTTTTATTCTACTGACCACTGCTTGCAAGTTCAAACTATGGTGCAATTATAAATTTACAAATTTTTTTCTTCTTAGCCCTGCAATTCAATGTGCTTGCCCTTTCTTTGTCCAGTTCTGCAGAATCTCTCATCCTTTACTGTCATGTTTTCAAAGGTAGCACAGAATTTCAGTTTTCTGACTGCCTCTCTGATGCATGTAGAGAATAGGACAACTTCTAAGTAAAGCCAATTGTAGTATGAAGCCTGACCTGCAGGGTCACTCCAGTGGATACATCACTCATACATTGTGTCACAGCAGTTATGCTTCCATATACGTACAGCTTTTATCAAGTTCTGTTTTGTAATGTTATTGGACATAGTAAATATTTGGATACAATAATTAGAAGTAGCTACAGCTAACTATAAATACATATTTCTGAATCATGCGATGCATATCCAAAAAGGTATGACGCACAGTGTTTGTAGCTGTGTGATGGCAGAGTTCCCAAGCATCTGTGAGTATTGGGTAGGATGTGTGTGAAATTCTCACTTCCCACTATCCTGTCTTACACTTTCACTCCAGTCCTTATAGAAAAAGCAAGAATCTAAGTACAGCAATGGTGAAATGATTAAAGCACATACAAGTCTATAAACACTTTTCAGGACAAAAGGATTAACATATAGAACAGCCTTCATACCAAATCAGGTTTCTCAAGCTCTGCAAAAACCTAGCACTGGAAACGTCTGTATCTGCAGTAATTTCCTTCCCCCAGTACAAACTTTGGAGTCCTATAAGTAGAGTAAGTTTAAATAAACCAGTCACAATGCAAGTTGAACTAGTTCAGCTGAAGGATGGAAGGAAGGGGGGGAGGGGGAAGGAAAAATAGAACCTTGCTCTTGCTATGCACAAGTTCGTCCATATTCACTTGCCTACTAAACAAATTACCATTGCTAAAATCAAGACATTTGCTCATCTTTCAGTCCAGGTCTTTCTGGAAACAATGTAAGAGTGTGGAGCCTCAGGGGTCTTCTGAGAGACACAGTTGCACTGGAGTTCCCCTTTCCTGGGGTGCTGAATAGTGTTGAGTATTTTGCACTGGTCTGCTATGAGATACCACTCAACTCACTTCATCCCTCTCTTCCCCTTCTTGGTCTTTACTTCTTTATAGAGACAAAGATGAGTGTCTGGGTTATCCATCCTGTTCCTTCCAGTATAATCTACATAGCTGTGAGGATATAGACAATATTCCTCACTATTGTCTCCCTTATATTGGCTTGCTGTAAAAATTTCAGAGAAGCAGAAGGAATTTCTCTCATGCTAAACGATGCTAACATGTATGAATAGCATATGGGTTTGTGTTTTCTTTATTAAACTCATCAACTCTGTGTCTCTTTAAATGCCTCTCTGTGAGATGGCATCAATTCACTTACCTGTATGTTAAAAGAGTACACTGGTGTGCTAATCACAAATTAACAAATTGTTAGATGATAAGAGATTAACATAAAAATTAATTGCAAAAAATCTGGAATGCATAAAAAATTTGCATTGCGTTGTCAAATTTCAAGATTACATTACAATGTGATCCTAAAATTAAAACGGCACACAGTATCATTGTACGACAACTTTCATTTTACCTTGCAGTATAGTAACTGTGACCAGTATTCCTGAACAGTACACTATGGTGCCTACAAGGACAGAAAGAGTAGGAAGTTGACGCAGCATGCATTTAACTCTAGCTGGTGTGAGAAATTGGTATTTTTCTTCTTTTACAAAAGCAAGCAGAAACGAAGAATAAAAGAAAGGGATTATCCTGTCATAGCAAGAAGATAACTTACTTTCTACCTCACTTTAATGTGCAAATCAATCCTCATGCTGTACTTTGCCAATTTCCACTGCGTTAGTCACCCTGGAACAGCTGGGAGCTCTCCTGCTGCTCCACCTGACATTGGCTTAGGATCAAATGGGGTCATCTGTCTAGTAATATATGAGAAATAAATTGATGGAGGTCTTCCAAGGGGTGGAACCACTTGCTAGTTGTGTAGGTAAATTACAGTGAAACAATGTAAGGCTCATTAGTTTGTTAATGAAGATTATTAAATAAACAGTGTGCACATTCAAGGTCATTTTTGGACTTTTTCTAGATGCCTGCTCCAATTCTCATATGAGGTACACTTTTAGGAATAAAGAATTATTTTTTTCAGGTGACTGAAAGTCTCTGAGGTGGATTCTAGTTTAAGAGTTCACTCCATAGATCTCAGATTTCATTTAAACCAAAATAGTTTTGGATTTTAAATGGCTGCTGGCAAAGATATTTCTTTTTCCTTCGTATTTAAACACACCATTTTGGTCTTCAAAACCACTTCAGAGTTTTTTTAGAATTCCTCAGAAATCTTATCTGCACCGTAAAAAAGATGCCTGTGCACATACCTGTAACAAAACTTCAATGCAAAGGAGATGTTGCCCAATTCCAAGCATCTTTTTAACTTGTGTTCCATCTTGACTCAATTTGGTAACTCTCCTGATAGCCTTTATCTTTATCATGAACTCTTTTTTACCATTCTGTTATTTTACATTGAAGTATTCTCTTGTCAAATGCAAATAGCCACTTACCATCTCTGAAATTCTGGGATATTTATATGGGAGTCCTGAATGCAGGCAATACAATATTCTTTTTTTCACAGAGAATCAAGTGCAATTCAGCAAGTTTACATGTGTACTGATGAGAAACCTTTTGCCTCACTATTCCAGGAATATCACCTAGTGTCTTCTCTGACTTTTTAGAAACATGTACAGTATTATTTCAGTGATTTATCACAATAATCTGGAACAATTTAGTGCATATCTCAGCTAGAACATCAGTTTTGTCATGCTGAACACTAATTTGTTTAGAAATTCTCTCATGCTTAATCAAATTAAGCATAATACCAAATAACCTCACTGAACTCAATGACTCACCCACATCTCTTGTGGGAAACAATTAAAGCTACTTCCCTTGTCACATAATCCCTTAGTAGCTTTGAAGGCTACTCACATTTTCAAAGAGGAATAAATTTAAGTTCTTCAGAAGATCTGCATGGATACTGGATCCTAATGTGTGATCTATCTTTAGGGCTAATTTAGTAGCCTTTTGATTTAAATAATTAACTATTTACCGCAATTAGATGTGTAGCATTACTATAAGTGCAATAAGACCGGCAAAAGCATGAAAACCATATTTCATAAAACAGTCACTAAATGAATTAACAGTAAAAGTAAAGCATTTCACAGAAATAGAGCAAACTCCTGTGGTTCAAGAATGTATGATAGTACTTTTCACAAGCAGTGAATACACCTAATTTATTCCACAGATTTACTTTTGATGGGTCCTGAAGGAATTACGAATCTTCCTAAAGAAAAGTTGGACTTCATACAGAACACAAGTAAAGAGTAAATGACACAAAGACCATACTTACAAGTACATATAGAATCGGCATCTGTGTGTTCAAGGGCATAAAGCTCCAATATTTGGCACCAGCTGAGAATCTAGATTCAAAAGTTTTATTTGATCTTATTTCTGTGAGTTACATCTTCTATTTACAGCAAAAGAAGATACAATTAAGACATCTTCACTTATGTCATGAGAAATATCTGGTTTTATGGGCCACATTCAGTATATCAGACCATCAAGATTGATGCAAGTTTTGTGCCTCTCCTAGAATGCCATTATCATTAAGAACATGACGCCGTCTAGTCTAACCTTCCCTAGGTGAAAAGACAAACAAACCGGGAATATCAGATTTCCAATTCCATTAGCATATACGTTCAAATACAGTTAACAGTGTGCTGTCTTGGAGCTACAGGTCCTTGAATTGTGGGTTCTTCACGAAGTAGCTGGGTTTTATTCCCATGTCATTTGATATTGGATGAACTCATATACACATTCACTCAGACCTGTTCAGTGTCACTGTTGAAAATGAGGACATTTTCCTTTCATTTAAAAGGAAAATGATCATTCATTTTTACCATGCATATTTAAGAAATAGTACCTCCTCCTACCTTTTTATTCTTAAACTTTTGTGCAAATTAAAGATGGACAATCACTTGAGTACTTGTTTTAATAATCTACCTATAATGCCAGAAAGTATTGCCTGCCATGTATTTCTGACACTTGGAATACCTTACCTATGGATTTTCATATATCTCTGTCTTCTCTTACCAAAAACGTTAATAAAGACACAAATTTTGCAAGGAAACTTTGACAATATCTAAGCTCCCCTTTCCCCAGATGTTACCATTCTATGGGATTTTCAGACTTAATCAGATTTTTACAATATATCGCTCCAACAGGAAAAGGGTCTCTTTGAAAAAATACATTTCCCCTTGTCTGTCATAATTGTTCATTTTCGGAATCAAAAAACTCAAGTAAACATTGATGGCCTTGTGGGTGAGCTTTTCTTATGAATTTCAGAATTTCTTCTTTTTTTGTGCTACATAATTTCCCATCTGAAACAGCTGGGTAATAGGAAAAAATTCATATTCAGTTTTTCTTGCATATGATATTTTATGACAACACAGCAAGAAAAACACATATACGTTTGCTTTGTCAAAGTCACATAAAACCAAGATGCATGTGTTTGCATATGTTTGACTTGACTGCATACCAAGAAATGCAGAGAAAGTGAGAAAATCAAATGCAGCAATCTTTGCTAAGGTACAATAGATTCTGATTTCTATGAACATTATGATGGAGTAGAGGCTAAAAAATAATTGAGCTTGAGAGCTGACATTACTCAGTACCCACTGCTTTCTGGTGATAAACATAAGGCTAGACATTGCCCTCTATAATTACCTTACCAAGATATATATGTACATATTTCAGCCTTTATCTATATAGCCAAACTAGTGTCATTTTTGCTTCAGAACTCTTGTTTATCTCCATAAATCTGAAATAATCAAAATGTATTAATTTATTATACAATTGTTTCAGTCTATGATGCAACAGCTGTTCTTTGCTTTGTTCTTTACATAAGCATTAAGGAAAATTCAGTGCACCAAAAGAGACTGGGTGGCTCACAGAACAGTCAATGAGAAGTGGACACTTTCATCGTTAGGTCATCAATTAGACTCTAATTTGGCTTGATACTCTTAATTACATGTTCACTGCACCATTACTGCTATTGGTCTTGTTGGTAATGCGAGCTGCAAAGCTGTGCATGAGTAACCAGCAGATCCTGACCTTGCATACGTTGTTTGAAGTAAATAAAATATGTTGTGCCAAGAAGTTGGGAACAAATGAGGAAGGTGCAAACTGCAAAACTGTAAGGACATATCTCTCTCTGACAATCCAGAAAAAGAAAGTGTACAAAAGAAGTGCCTTTAATTACTTACTGATGTCTCTCTGCATGTAAAGTGTTCTGTAATTCTGATTCGACTGTTAATGGCAGGAGGACGAAGAAAGAAACTCCAGTAATATCCTGAGTGTTCTAATTCACATATAGATGAATTAATCTATATAAAACTACATTCACTAAGGAAAAAAAATAAATTCATGAAGGAACTTAGGAGCAAGGACTTTTCTATGTACAGTATGAAAAATGATAGCATTTTTCAGATTGTACTTAGCCATATAAAACTGTTTAATTCTGCAATTCATTTAAACTTATTGGTATTAGATTTAATGAATTTGTATTGATAATGATCATCACAAAAAAAGACAGTAATCAAGTGAGACTGATGAGGCTGAGTCAGTATTGAATTATAGTCCTAATGCAATATAAAGAGTTAAAAAATATTGCTAGAATCAGTGCCAGAATAAAAATTAAGAAAAAAACATTCAGTAAAGATCAAGTGATGAAAGAGCAGACCTTGAACCCCAGCAATGACAGAATGGATAAAACCAGAATGATAGATAACGAAGAAGATACAATTTTGTAGTGCAGGATTACATGAAGAGAGATCAATTTAAGTTCATGCTAAGTATACACTGCTGTTGATCATCATAAACAAATTCCTTACAGAATCAATGAACAGTGAGAATATGATGCAGTGTACCAAATTTTTGGATGTGGCAATACCAGTAATACATAGGATTACTGCAGATAAACATTTTCTCTAGTGCATTCTTTAGTAAAGACAATCCCATATTCCTGTCCTCTCTTGACAGGACTGAGACAGATTTTCTAACACAATGCAGAGTGGGAGTTCGTCTGCTTCCCTTACTCGAGAGTTATCGCTCCCAAGAACAAGAGAAAGCAAAAGTAAAGACAGACAACGAGAAGAAAAGGAATAAAATGACTAGTCTCACATGTTACACTGTCTTCCTTTGGGAGAAGAGTTCTTCCTATTGGAGGGAGCACACCAGTACAATAATTAAACATCAGTCATCAGTAGTTAAAATACTGGTTCATAATCCAGCCCATCTCCTTTTTGAAGAAGCATACAGAGTTTTCAAGAATAAGAGTAGTTTGGCCCTTTGTTGAAATCATAGGCCAACTCTCCTCCTGGGCCACTTGTCCTCTGAGAATGGTTACTCTCCTTGTAAGGACCCTGGTACGCTTTGCTGACATGGTAAAGTCACACTACTTGAGATCATATCATCTCTTGATCCATTGCTGTCTGCAGCAAGTCCTATATATCCTATCACAAAGAACTGAAGCTAGAAGAAATTAAATAAAACTGAGAAAATAGGGAATTTAAATAACACAGAAAACTTGCTGATAATGGGATCTGCTATGACTATGAAACAACTTCTTAAAGAAAGTCACAATAACCTAGTTATTCAAAGAATGCAAAAATAGACAACCCTTGAAAACAGAACCATCTTTCTTCAAGCAGAATATGCTGGACTGCCCAGTCTATTTCCCTGGCAGTTCCAAAACCACCCAATTCCAGGAATTAAATGAAATGTCACTGACGACTACTAGTGGATTTGCAATATACTAGGTGTTATAGCTAAATAATATAGATAAAAGGGTGCCTACAGACAGCCTTATAATAAAGTAAAAGAGAGGTGGAATTATATGTTCAAGATCTCATGTCAGTGGCAACACCAGAATTCCAAACCAGTTCTGTCCTGACTTCGAGTCTCTTCTTCACATTTTCCAGTTGCTAGCCTAATTCTGCTCTAAGAAATCAGCTTTAAAAGAAAGAAGATACTAAACTTTGGAAAAAAATGATGAATCACTATTTAACATGAGACTTTGAAAATACAACAGAAGGTATGATGCATGCAATAGTATGTTGTTTTGTAGTCTATCTGGAAATGTTATGTATGTTATGCAAGTTTCAAGGTAAGGTGAAAAGAAAAAAGTTAGTATGCTTAAACATTCATGGTTTAGCAAAACCCACCCAATATAGTAGAATACCATTCCAAATAGTATTTTTTTTTAAAAAAAGTAGTTGAGTAAACTAGCAAGTGAATATTTCTGCATTAGACATAGCAATTATTCAGGCCCAACCCACTAGAAGCTACAATCCACAGCGGTTAACAAGTACTGGGAAGCTCTTAACCTTGGAAAAGGCAGAGATGCCAGAAAACTCACAATTTCTGAGTAGAGTAGAGTAGAATTCCACAAGTAGAATTCTACCTCCAATAAAGGTTATTCTCAAATCTTTCAGGTAGGTTTTTTTTTCACGTAATGCTGCATTTATTTACAGGTCAGTGGAGATGAGCTCTCTGTTATTTTTACCAGTTGTGAATATAATTGTCTAAATATACTGAGAAAACATAAAAAGTTTTTTACCTATGCCATTTAAAACAGGGTGAAAATATAAGGAGTGGTATATTGTTTCTAATATATTTTGCTATATCTTATAAAGGTGTTCTACTTTTTCAGCAAAAACTTTCATTACCTACTTTATCTTACTATTAGAAACTTAATCCTGAATGTGACAACATCTGCAAAGCCAAATGGGCAATTTTTTGTCTTTATCTTTTCTAACTAACACTTTTTCTGTCATTGAAAAATAGTGAGATTTCAGGTGTTTCAGAAAGTTGCTTGTGAAATTCTGAAAGAACCATTGCTCCCGAATGCGATAAAGGGGTTTCAGAGAGAAAATATCCTTCAGGGAACATTCTTTATTGAGATCAGCTTTTAAATTTAAGAACTAAAAAAATCTCTATCTTTTCTCCTGTGGATCATCCAGCAAAGTGTTTACTATTTATATTCTAGTAGCTGTGAGCAAGAAAATATCTTCTCTTCCAAACTCATTATGTTTCTGAAGAGGATACCCACCTGTAAATGTATATCTTCCTGCTACTGACTTTTCTGTTCCATAAAGAATGAACAAGTTAGTTGAGGCAATTTAGTCAGTGTGCTAAATTCTCCATTGCTTGAAATCTTTAGAGCAGATCTAGACATATTCTTCAAAATATAAGTTCTACCTCAAACAAAAATTACAGATTTTGACACAGAAAATGCAGGGTGAGATTCTTTCTCCTATACCATACAAGAAATCAAATTATATGACTCAACTTGTCCCTTCTGATCTTAAAAATTGATTTTTATAACCTACTAAATGCTAAATACAGACTAGTTTTGCTACATGTCCTCATAGGATTAACAAATGCTTCTCTCATAAGTATTCAATGCTAAAATACTGGTACCTCTTTAAATTTATTTAGAGTATTTGTGTTCGAGGATAAAGTGTTGAGTAACAAATTATCCTTATACTGTGAAAAATAAGCATTTATTGATTCAGCTTTTAACATCCTGTGAAACATATCAATGAAGATGAAAGGAAGTATGCACTTCATTCCATTGACTCAAAGATCACTTCGAAATTCTACCTGCAATAATCCAGTAAATTACGTACTGTAGTAAACGATTTTTTTTTCCTTATACTAGCACTAAAATTTCAATTGAGCACAAGACAGAGAAATGTGAAAGGAAATAATTTTTGCATTCAATACTCAGAATATAGATTGTCCTGGAAAAAAGCAAGTGTATTATGTAAAATTAATATGCTCTTTCCTTTAAGATTACTGATCTACATAGATAATAGCATTTTATTTCTTGATCACTATAAATCACTGACTCTTTTTAAACTCTGCTTAAAACCCAAAAACTTTTCATCTGATTGTGTCATTGATGATTCCGGACTTGAAAGATCCAGAAGGAATTGAATCATATTAAAAAAAAAAAAAAAAATAAAAAAAAGGAAAAAAGAAAAAAGTGAAATTACAGTTCAACTTTCTGAGTTTTGTCTTCCCTGAACAAATTAACTCTTCCTATATCTATATGAAACCCTGCATTTCATTGATATATTTCAAAACTTGAATTTAATTTGATAAATGCATCAAGCACACCAGTAACTTTCTTACCATAGTAGGAGAGACGTACAGTACAAAATTACTGTTCAGTGGATGTTTACTAACATCACAGGACTTTTTCCTTCTATCAACCCTAGCATGATACAATGCAAAATCACTAATAAAACCGAAATTTCACATCTTCACAGAGGAATGGTATTCTTGACATAGTATACATATCTCAATTGCAGCTAGCAGAATTTGAGAAACAGTAAGTATTTTAGCTTAAAATGGCAAGTAAAAGCACAAGTATTAAAACCCTGACCTATTGCAATCTGAGGATTCTGAAAATGAACACAAAATTCTGATAATTTTACAGAAATGTTAACTGAGCATTCATTTCTTTGTTTCATAAATGTCCTAGACGTATAGGTGTATTTCACTTAGCCTAGAACATAAAGATTGCAAGTATGACAATTTACATGGTAAGATGAAAAGGCATAACAAAATAAAAAATGTGTACCATCTATTATTTCTTAGTAATTTACACAAAAATAAAAAGTCATTTGCCTCCTTTACTATGTAGAGTTCATTAATGTATCTTACATTTGGTTGAAAAACAAAAAAAATCCGTGTACAGATACCCATGCTATCCCTTTTCTTAAGTAAGAATAATACAATACTATTGATGGGGTTCATTTAAATTAAACCAGGATTATATTAAAATATAATCTTTCAAGATTTTAATTTTCATTATCTTTCCTGAATGTGTCAAATCTCTGCCATAATATTATTCCGTCACGTTATATAGGCAGTAGAAACTGTAAGTAAGCAAAGAAAAGAAGGACTTGATTCCTCAAAACATAATAAAACTTAAATTTTTCACAAATAAAAACTTTGGTTTTAAGCATGTAACATCTTCAAATGTTTCACGCAGTTTTATCTCTGTCTTTGAAAGATCTTGCTTTAGCACAAAAGCACAGGAAGTTTGCTTGACATGCTATTACATATATTCTTTCCACCTCTTGATAATATTTGTTGTATTGATATTTTTTCCCCATTTTTTACTAAAAGCTGTTTTCCCTGCTTGATTTGATTGTGGAAAATACTGAATAATATCCCACTTCGCAATACACCTCCACGTTTGGAGATACTTAGGGAAAATTTGTCTATTATCTTTTGCTAAAACCAGTATTTTCCAGGGCTAAGAAACATTGTCTCAGACCAACCCTAACTGGAACATACTGCCTTACAAACCAGGTCATTAAATTTCAGTAAGCAAAAGGCCCAGTTGACTGAGTAGCAACACAAGTAAGGACTTTTAAAGAAGAAAAGTAGCTTCCAAATTAGAAAATGTAAAGTTAAAACATTTAGAAGACTCTTTAAAAAGATTTCTTAAATACACATTTTAATGAAATTTTATCTTTAATGTTTGCATTGATCTCTTTGTTTCCGTAGAGATCTTTATCCAGCAGCTTTTTAAAGTATGATTTGCTTTTTCCTTTAACAAGAGTTATGACAATATCTGCCAGCATTACAGAAGCAATTATTTGGCCTTTGCTTTATGAAAATTACCTAGAACTTTTTTCTGAATATAACCTTTTTTTATTCCAGCAGATAAAAGAAAAGCCTGTAAGTGAGAGCAAGAAGCTACAAGCACCTGCCGGGAAATAAACAGATTCCAGTATTTATTAATACTCTTTTTTCAGTGCTTGGTGTCTATCATGCTGAACACACCCACATTTTACAACTCCAGACTTCAGCTTTTTGAAATGTAGGATTAAACGACAGTGTTGAGAGCAAATCTGTACCCTGTATATACAGTTACAGTTTAGTTTTAGACAAGCTGCTTTCAGTTTTTCACGGACTTTGTATGACTTAAGTATTAGTTCAGTGTCTCTAAGGCACTCTTCATTAAAAGTATTTCCTCATTCCTCCTTATTCACTAGGTATTCAGTCATGACGCACTCAACTTTTTTCTATCACTCTACAGAAAATTAAACCAAATCGTGAATTGTGCAGCTCTAAAATGTATACAGACATATATATTTTAAATCAATGTGCCTACATTGATGATTTAATATTCCTATTACATCTCCATTTAATCATAGCATCAAAAGCTTGGTACTGGCTGTGATAGTCAATAGTATAGTGTGAGAGGGCTGTCAGTATTATCTGGAGACCAGTTCCTTAATCCCCTTTTCGGAGACTGAAATCTTGTCATTGCAGAGTGCACATGGCTTCAAAGGGCAGGTCAATTTTTGTAGAGGCATTGGGGATGCTTCTGCATGGTGGTTGTGAGAAAATGTTCTGTTTATGTATCTTGCTTGTAAAGCAAATAATGATGCATTTCTTTTATCACTTTCAACACCTCTTGCAGTTTGTCCAGTAAAGCCCTCTGATGGAGGGGAAATATATCACAGTGTCACCTCCAGTACATGAATGTGCACACAGCTGTTTCCTCACGGAACAAGATCACCATCTCCCTCTCATCTTTCCCATACATCATTCTAAAATCAAAACAGGTTGGCAAGAAAAAACTATCCTCAATAGCTGCTTTTTCAGCACTAAAAGCTTTAGGCCAGTCTCCATGGGCCTGAATTTCCAAATGTATGATTAATTTTTACAGTGATACACATATGAAATATCTACCTGTATTTAGAGATGTATAGCTTCCTCTTGCTGTCTTTGAAAAGTAGTGACCATGGTATACAATTTTTTAAAAGCGTTAATGGACAGTTAATGGCGCTTATTCATGGCCTTCAGTTTGGCTGGGCTATTTGGGACAGACTAGAGGCTTTAACATTCTCATTCATTCAGTTGTAAGGCATTAATAGGAAAGGTCCAAGTCATACAGTTTTAATAGTTTATATAAAATGCATCTATAGAAGGAGATTTCATATAGTTAATAATTTAGTATTTACAAAAACACCCAGAAAGTTTTTGGTTGTTTCCTTCCCTCACTCCCAGACTAACATTAATTTCTCCTTCACGGTCAGGCTGTGCCAAACATTTGTCAGGTATTGAAGGGTTCCAAGGAGTCCTCTTATCCTTCTTTCTAAGAAAGTGCAAATTTCCTAAAAATGTAGAAATTATTTTCAAAAGTGACAGAGGTGAAACCTGCCACAATTAGCCATTTCCAGAAGCACCTTTCTTTGGCACCCTTTACTACAGAGAAAGAACATTGTTTCTGCCAGAACACTATCTTCTAATATTCTCAGGCAGATGGACATGGGCACCAGCTGAGCCCATGCACATACCCTCTAAGGTAAGGAAACCTCTTGGCTACCCCTGCAGCTCTGTGAGGCGTACTTCTATCGCTTAGCCTACGTATGGTGCATATATTCCGTATTAAATGTACACTTGATACGTGACTGACTAGAATGGAAAGGCATGAAATATGTAAGTGGGTAGCTTTCAAAACAGGAAACAGGTATCAAAGTTGCATTACCTTTAACATTTAAAATATACTCATTTTTTTATGATATAATCATTTTTAACAAGCTCCAACTATGAAGCGCTAAAGCAGGATTTTAAAAGTGAAAATTCATTTTTCACCTACTTTGTCAGTTTTCTAATAACCTGGTCTATTAAATTCCTTGCAGAATTAATTAAGATACAGAATTTAAGCCTGACTAATAAATACCAACTTTATTAATGAAATCCTTGGTTTTAATTGTTAAATAGGAAACAAATCAAAATTAAAATATGCAGAGTAGGAAACACAATCTCCTTTAGTGTTCCAAGCCATTCGTTTATTGCATTAATTTTAAAGTAATTGTACTTAACTTTTGCTCCGATAGATACCCCAAAACTTGAAGAAATTACTGTGTTCATACTACTAAGACATAGCACAGTGACCCTGTCTATTTATTTACTTATTTATTTATAAGTTAACCCCTTTGCTCCTGCCTTTATCTTTTCACTCCTTTATCCAACTATAGATTCTTTCCTCCATGGACAAAAAAATATAAATTCTAGAGATAGATCAAAGTGTAAACGCCACTCAAGTCTTAAAAAATAGACTTAAATACAGTTTAAAGAATACATATAATTTCCTCTACTCCAAGAAAAAAATATACTCGATACGTATAATTGAATTTATATTCAATACATATAGTTGAAGAGTAGTATCTTACTGGACAAGAACTGAACTACTCGTAAAAAATGCATCCTTCATATTAAAAATAAATTTCTTCATTGTTGAGGCTAAACACAGAATTCTCTGGACAATTCTCATGCATGGTTTTTATTTGTGTGAATGATGTACTTATTCCTAGCAGGCATTCATTTATTCTGGATGCAGCGAGGGCACAGGAGATGGCTTTCCTAGCTGTGCCTGTGGAATTTCCTCCTTAGACAATCAGCTCTGCAGTCTTGGATACGGTGATTTAGAAATGCAGGCTAGGCAACAGGACTAAGTACAGCCTAAACAGGCATGTCTGCATGACTAGATGTTGGGGACACTTGGCACTAAGCTGCCAGCCTCAGCACTAAAAAAGTGTAATCTAACATATGAGGAATTTGAGACATCATGTGATCACTCTGGAGCTGATTTTTTTACTTCATCTTGGCCCTGTAGTACTGACACAGGAGTACACGCCATGGAATACATGGTTGCAGGCTGGGCGCAGGAGTCCAGCCACGCTCCCAGTGAGGACTTGACTGCATGCAACCCAAGAATTTTCCCTTCAGCATGCCTCACATTTCACTTGTAGCTTGCAGACAGTGCGACCACAAACAACAAGTTTGTCTTAAGCTACTATGTAGCCGAAACACAATGGAGAGTATATAAATCCAAACTCGAGTGTACAGCTAGAGTGACCAACCCTGATGACTTCGCATCTCTGCTTTTGCATCTCCAAGTACAACAGACTGATTAACCAATGCACTCCTCTTGGTGTCTCAGAGCCAGCCCCTCTGGCAAAGGAGAATGGTTTGTCCCCAGTAAAAGAGTAAATGTGCCACAAAGTGCCAAATCTATTACGAAGAATGGAACTTTTCTATAAGTTGTATAAAACATATGCAGACAAGTAAAACCTATTGAAAATAAAATCCTAATACAATTATTTAACCATTCTGATGTACTCTTCTGAGTGAAATGAAGAATAAACTGCCTTTTTTGTTTGTTTGTCATCTGTCAAATTTACTGTCATTTGATTTCCCCTCATTTCTCTCAAGGATTCAGACATGTGAGAATGTCTTGATTCTCTTCCAGGGAGACAGGACGTTGTTCTGCCTGAAGTTTCAGCATCAGTTTTCTCTCCTACATTAGCTAAAATTGATGTGCTTAGTTGATTGCAACTTCATTCACTTCAACAGAAAACATGTCACTCCTTTCATTACTGGTTTTAGCCTAAAATAAAGCAAATAAGTTCTCATTTTTACTATGCAATACCCAGGGGTTAACACACACACAAAAATAATTTGTTAATGACACACAGAAATCACCATTACATTTTGGTTTGCAATAATTCTGATACCACCATGTAAAATTTTATCTTTGTAACAAGGATTTCACTGAGCAGAATTGAGTGTATACTGTATTGAAACCGAATACTACCAAACTACTATCAAATGCATAATCAGTTTAATGCCTAATAGGACCTCAACTTGCTCTATATCCATTTCACACAGGAGACATATTCAATCAATTAATAGGCTTTACCTAGCTCTGACCTAATATTTATGACCTAATATTTATGAAATTGCTCCTTTTCTCTCTCCCCACCTTCTTTTTTTTTTAAAAAAAAAAAAAACACCTAAGATCCAGTAAATTCCAAAAGCTATTCTGTATGTTTCAAAAACCAGATAAGGAAGCACCAGGTTGCTATTTACATTTGTTAAAATGAAAAATATCTCCTAGCTATCCTTTTGATGAATCCAGCAGCCAGAGAAATTAGCATGAAACGCTAACTCATGCAAAGAGAAATGCATAAATGAACAATAAATTATAAAACAAATAAAAGACATCATTTATACATATTATGAGCCTGATTTTGGATGCTCTTATTCATCACAGCATTCCTATTTAAATCAAATAGTAAATAGAAATATAGGAATTGTCATATTGGATCAGATCCAGGATATGTTATTCCTTCTCTGAAAATGGTAGTATCACATAACAATGTAAGATTCAAACAGCAGGCAGCTGGAGAATAGGCCTTTTTTTTTTTTTTTAACTGTACTGTCACATCTAAACTGTGGTTTTGTTATGAAAACTCTAGATGTTCTTTACAGTCACAGAAATACCTAGATCTTTTTTTGAACATTTAACCTGATCTAAAATCTACTGTAGTCAATGAAAGGACTTCCAATGTACTTTTGGAACGAGTAGCCAGTCTGTGTCACAAGGCATGCCAGACTTCCACTCTTCTGATGGTCTATATAGCCTGCAGCCCACCACATATTTTTTCCAGATCCTTCCTTTGGTTTTCTTCCTATAAAATCAAAACCAGGCATACACAAGGAAAAGAGCGAGTGTGCACTCTGGACTTGCCAGATATGTGGCTGAAAGAGAGCAAGAACATGCACCTAGACCCAAACAAATCCACGAGTACTTCCAAATTGTCAATTTAGATGTAATTACCCTAATTTAGCAATCTCTAGATTACAGTGTGGAGACTCGTGTTGGGGCTAACCTTCAGTTACATTCTTAGGTAGCCATAGCAAAGTAGTATGTGTTCTGGTTCAATATTCACCAAGGATATTAGCTACCTGTTATGTGACTAGGTACCGTGTATTTATTCTGACATCATCCTCACTTTGTTACCTTGAGGCTTGATTCTGTCCATCAGCCTGTTGCAACAGAGATCATTTTGAAATTCTGGGGACAGTTATACTTGCACCTTCCTTGTATAGACATACCATCAGGTATGTTTTGATCCCAGCCTCATTAGTAAACAGGATACAACTACAAAGTGTGCTGACAGTTTATCTAGACACAAATGGATTACTGAGATATGATGGTCTTCAATTATTGAACAGTATCTAAAATGTACCTGATGGAAGCTGGAGGAAAAGCCTAATCAGGTAAAGACTGTAAGCCTAAGAGTGGAATGCAGCTGTCCGAAAGCTCAGTAAAATCAATGTTTTCCACAGTCAGAAAAATAAGAGAGTCTTGGTGGTTAGCTTCATAAATGTTGGAGGAGACCTGACTTCCAGATTCCAGAAGTGCTGTATCAATGTCAAGAGCCAGCTTAATATTAACACCTCTAGCTTGTACAATTTCATACCATAGGAAGCAGCGAGCATCACTGGATGGACTGGTTTAGCTTGGGTATTATCTACTAGGCTATACCAAGAATTTTTCACTTGGTCTACTCAGATAACTGCTGTATACATGCTGAGCCTGAACAGATTTTAGCTTTATAAACTCTTGCTTTGGGTAATTAATGGCATCTTGGTCTAGTGCCAGTTGTCAAGCCTTTAGAGGATATCCAATCTATCTATTTGTTAACTAGGTATTCTTAACATCCGTCACTGTGGTACCAAATTCCATCAACATCCATTTTTGTCTGAATGATTGCTTGTAAGTTTTATAATTGTTTATAAGTTTTATTAATAATTAAGAAGGAACATTAAAAAAACCAAAACTATTCTACTTATGAACTAATCTTTATCTTCTAAGCATTACATATGCATATATTTGAAGATATTGTTTTCAATTTTGAAAGAAGCTTGTGATGTTTCTCTCAGGCTTCAGTTGGCTTCCTCAGAGGACTAAACTCAGAAACGTATTATTCTGACAGCAGGAGCAAACAAACTGGTGAGTCCTCTGTTGGCATGGCAACAAAACACTCAAACTAATTCAGATCTTTGGTAATGATAACAAAATATTCTCTTTGAAAACTGTAGTAGTGAAACATTATTTCATTCCACAGTTTCTTATTTCTGAGTTAGCTTTTTTTGGTTTGTTTTGACCAATCATATTAAACAATCCTGTTTCAAAGCAGTCTGGTTTCTTTGGATCAGCGTTGATACATCCTCTTTCCGCTCTTTCCTTTCATAGCTTTACTGTAGTCCCACCTTGATGTTTACCACCGCTCCTGAAAACTGCTATTACAGACAGGTCTCTGTGCAAGGTAATTAACACCCTCAGCTTCTACTCAGAGGCAGTCAGTGCTGTAGTGGATAAGACTTCTGGAAACATACACAGAAACACTGGGGATTATGAGCTCCTTTTCCTTTAGTATATATCCATGTCAGAAAGAAAACCAAGTAAGGATGGTATTTTAGAAATCTTCATGTAACAGTATAGCTGTTGAACAGACAGACATGATCAGAGCTCCAGCTAGAAATCATGAAGTCCATGATATCAGTGAAGCTATGCAGAAGAAAGATACAGTCTAAACTAAGTTATATTTGATATACGCTCATCAAAAATACCTAGGACTTTAAAAAAAATCACAGAAAAGCCCTTACAACATTGTGGACAAGCAACAATAAAACACTTTATAAAAGCATAGTCCAATCTAATACCATTTCCATCTCAACTAACAACTCAGGGATCTCCTGTACATATCCATTTGTCTTTAGATATGAAGGACTTTCCTTCCTGATTACAACTGATCAGTTTTGCCAATAATTTCATAGAAAACAGACTTGTTTCACACTGTCCAAGACCTGCTTTATGCCATTTCAGCCCTGTCAATTTCCCGACCTACAAAGCAAAAGGGCAGAGGTAGTCACAACTTCAAAGAACTTACTGGTCTGAACACTGGACCAAAAGGAGAGGAAAAACAAGGTGCAGAATGGCAGAGTGATTTATCCAAATTCAAACAGCAGGTAAATGGGATAAGTTGAAAAAGATGCTAGAACACCCAAGGGAAGAAATCAAGAAAGGTTTCA
>NW_009604881.1:69421-86458 GCF_000690535.1 Cariama cristata
TCCTGTGATTCAAGATACCCTGCAATCAGAAGAACAAAACAAACCAAAAAAACCCCCATGGTTCTACCAATTTCACAGCTAATCATGGAAGCATGATAAGCCTTTCTAGTGTTTGAAAGTTTTTGCAAAAGGCCGTTAAAATAGAATACAAAAAGCAGTAATACCTTTATACTTATTTACAACTTTCCTGAAAAGCACGCAACTGGGAAATTATTTGTATACAAAAGTAGGAAACTGATTTTGGTTGGTTCTATGTCCACGATACGAGTAGGCTATTCCACTTCAACCATTCAATATCAAAAACGGCCTTAGAATCATAGAATAGTTATAGTTGGAAGAGACCCCAAAGATCATCAAGTCCAACTGTCTACCCAATGCCACCATGCCCACTAAACCCACTGAACCATGTCTCGACGCGCCACATCTAAAATTTTTCTGAACACCTCCAGGGATGGTGACTCCACCACCTCCCTGGGGAGTCTGTTCCAATGCCTAACGACTCTTACAGTGAAGAAGTTCCTCCTAATGTCCAGCCTGAACCTCCCCTGCCACAATTGAGGTCGTTTCCTCTTGTCCTATCACTACTTACCAGGAAGAAGAGACCAACACCGACCTTGCTACAACCTCCTTTCAGGTAGTTGTAGAGGGCAACAAGGTCTCCCTTCAGCCTCCTTTTTCTGCAGGCTGAACAAACTCAGCTCCCTCAGCTGCTCCTCATAAGACTTGTTCTCCAGTCCCTTCACCAGCTTTGTTCCTCTTCATTGGACACACTCTAGCACCTCAACGTCTTTCTTGTAGTGAGGGGCCCAAAACTGAACACAGTATTCAAAGTGCAGCCTCACCAGCACGGAGTACAAAGGGATGATCACTTCCCTAGTCCTGCTGGCCACGCTACTTCTGTTTGATATGCTGATCTCTTTCATTTTCACCAGTGCTTCCATTGGAAACAAAACTCCATGAGACTGACATTGCAATATTTTCGTTAGGAAGTTGCTGAGTTTTTCTGTGAATATTTTATATCTGTTGTTTTGTGGTTTTGTCAATCACAGCATCACAAATCAGACTACTGACAAATTTTTCCCTCATGCACACACCATTTTAGGAATTACTTTAGCAGGAGTTTTGGCAATTTAAGTGCTGCAATTTGGAGACCAAGTCATGCCAGGAGTACTGACATCTAGTTTAAGAAATGAGTTCTCTAACTACTGCTCTGACTTCTTTTTGTGTTGGAGGTGATTTTTCTGAGGTAATTTTTGTCCTCAGTGCTTTTAGGAATGCACTTTTATACGTCTAACTTTCCATCATTTTTATTTGTCCTGTGTTCCAATGTTACTCAATGAGATTCAGTTCAGAACTAAGGTTAGAAACAACACACACCATGAAAGGCAGGTAGTAATAAGAAAGCATGGAAAAAGCCCATTCCCTGGAGCTCAAATCTCTCTCTCCTTCAAAGGTAAAACCATATCCTTTTAAAAAATATTGTTTTATACAGGAAGCTATTGCATTTTGAAAACTGGATGCAATACGTTATTTATACTTAATTAGTTCTGTGTTTGATCCTTTCCTTTTACGGGTCCTTTTTCTGCCTCTATGTGTGCAACTATAATTCTGCTTTTCTTAAGGGTTTTAGATCCCTGATATTATAGTATAACAAATATCTGCTTGATCTACCATCATTCCATCATGCTTTTGACTTAGATTGAATTACATTAAAATAACAAAAATTGGGTTCCTGTCAGACTTCTCATCATGCCCTAACTTCTAAGTACAAACAAACTCGCACAATAAAGGACAAGAAGGAAAGAATGCAGAATTTAAGTCAACTTTTAAATTAAAGATGCAAGAATTTGCAAAACTTCTTCCAGTAATGTGGAAGATCCAATCTTGCATTGTATAGAAAATAAGCCGAGTCTAGAAATCACTCACTACATTTGTCCTTTTATTTCTTGCAGTTGTTTGCTTTCTTAGCTATGACCACTTAGATATATCACACAGTTTGCATTTACACCAATGCTACTGGGAATCCAGAAGAAAAATGAAGGCACTGGACAATTTCAAAAGCAAGATCTTGTAAGATCTGAGCAAAAGGACTAAAGAAAAGAAAGTTCCCAGCTCCCTCTGAAAGATACTTTTCTTGACATGTTATTCAGTTTTTGGTTTATTACACTCCGTTTTATTTGCATTTCATTCTAAAAATCAGATCTGATGGTGAAAAATGCCAAGGAGAAATCCTATACTTGTCAAAGAGTGAATATATTTGGTATGCATAAAAATAACAAGACTATTCAGAATTACCATGACTATTTATATACATATAATTTTCACTTCTTTGAATATAAAGAAGTATTTTTTTAAAGGCTTTGAAAGATATAACATGTGAACATTAAGGTTAGCAGCTTCTACCTGGTAGACATAAAAAAATATTTTCGAATGGAGGACAGAGATGACTGCATAATTTGAACTTCTGAAAGAGTTGTTGCTTCTCAGCGTCAGAGATACAATGCTGGAGCAGATGAACTACGCATTTAATCTTTCTGCTTGTATTTTTTTGTCTAATTTCATTTGACAATTTGCAGCCCTGATTTTCATGTAGTGATAAAAGTGATGAGGTTTCTGTGTGAATATATTGATGTTCGTTCATATTTTTTTTAATATTTTTTATTAAACTTGAAATGTTTTTTGCACAGTCGGGAGTTTGGCCATTTCTAAATGATCAGCAGGGAACACTTCTATAACCACCTTTCACTGTATGTTAGTAAGAGAATTACATCACTAATGATACTGTATGGGTGGTGTTTTTCTGTGAAAACATGGATGTGGTCAACACCTTCAGCTTCTGACACTGAACAGTAATCCCCATGAAGTTAGAGAAAACAGGATGGGAAACCACAGGGGATGCACCGTGCTGGAATCAGCCCAGGCAAAGAGAAACAGTGGATTCATGATGAAAGAGACATTGAAAATTGCACAGGGAATAAGGAACAAAAGGGTCACTCCTGGCAGATATGGAAACTCCATCTGTGGCAATAAGAGATATACAGGAGAGACAGAAAATATCCTAACAATAAAGAGCATAAAAGAGACAAGAAGGGTTTTGAGAAGGAACTAAGAAAGATCTAAGCTGAGAAGGACAAAAATCTTTATGAAACCTTCTTAACACCCTTTTCTTTCAACTCACGTATGTGTGTTTGCTGAGCTTATAGACTTGTTTTAAATAAGATCACATTTAAACAATGCAAAGCAGCTCTGGGCTACTGAAAAACGTTGTTCTCATAACCCTTGCTAATGCATACATAAAACAGGATCCACTCCTAAACATTATTCTGAGAAGTCTGGTGTGAGAATTGCAGATAAGCTGTATCAGCTTACAATATCCTTTAATAAACCACAAAATGCAAATGGTTTACCAGTTTAAGGCACATAAATTACTTTTTAAAACCTTCCATTGAATTTAGATTAACATTTTAGCATCTAAGATCACCAAGAGTACAACAAGATCACCCAGTACTGTGACATAGCTGGAATTCATAGAGTGGAAAAATAGCAGCTGCTGATGGAATTCATTTTCCTACCCACGCAGAAACACTATTATACTAGTGGCTGCATTTTTGTAGTAAAGCTGTTGACTCAATGTTGTTAGCAATAGTAGGATACCTACAGCATTTCTCTAAAGTAGACAAGGCTTGAGTGGAGTGGAACAGAGGTACAGTAATGGGACGGCTTAGTGTTCTGCAGAGAATTACTGTGTAAACACAGCTCTTAAAACTAACATTTTGGTTCCTCATGATCTTAGGCTAATCTTCTAAAAACTTAATCAAGAAGCATAGAGTACCTTTTTATTGGAAGGAGAAAGAAGACAATTGAAAATAGGAGGGTCACTAGGGAATAGACAATCCTAAATTAAAATGGTAGATGGAAGAAACCATTCGAATTCCAAATGACACCTTGATTCCACTAAATAAAATTATGTCATGATTCCAGGATATTAACTTATCGTTCTCAGATATGCAATCAATGCAATTTTGCTAAAAATGGTGCCAAAATGACATTAAAAAGACAAACCAGGATAAAGAATTGTTGCAGAAAAATGCTTAGAAGGCCAAGCAGAATAGGATAATGTGGATTTAAAGGAGGTGGGGAAGGAGAACTTTCATATCCTAAGGTTTACTACTTTTATAACAGATTGTTGCTAACAGAGAACTAATGCCCATATGGATTTTGAGCACAGCTTCTCAGTGTATTGAAAGAAAATTACCTCTGTAGAAGCAATCTGTTAGTAACAGCAGATTTTGAACTTCATGAGAAGTAGCAATACTTTAAGACCTAATGGGATACCATCAGGGAGTCTTCAAACCCTCAGGTAAGGTAATTCTTTCTTATCAGCACTTTCAAAGACTCTATAGCTAAAGGAGAAATATCATATTAGTTTGGACTCAAGTCCTGAAATCAATCCCCATTAACATCAATCTTTTTTCCCTGGTACAGCCAACTGTAACTATTCAGGAATCAAGAACACCTCCTTGAAAACATCCTATACAAGAATTTGCACATTCAAGTCATGGTAGAACTACAGCGACAACAAACATATTTAAACTCAGTGACAGTGCCTGTTTTCTTAGCTGGTATCCTCAAAAACTGTGTTGGTTTTTTTTTTTTCTTCGACATTCAATAAAAGTATTCTGCAATGTCTTTCTAAGAATTTCTTTTTTGGTTATGCTTTCTAGGATTTCTCCCTCTGCTTTCCAGGAAATTTTGTAGCCCCTTCCTAGGAATTTTCCCAATGATTTCTAGTAAAGGTCTTGATGCTTTCTGGGAATTTCTGACTAGTGATTTTAAGAAATATCCCCTGTGTTTTCTAGGACTTTTTCATTTGCTTTCTATGAATTACCCTACTACTTCCTACAATCTTTTTCTCAGCACTTTCACCAAGGAATCTTCCCAACGTTTTCCAGGACTTTTTCTTGTGCTCTCCAGGAGTTTTCTGGGTGCTTTCTTGAATCCTCCCTGTTGCTTTCTGGGAGTTTTGCCTCTATGGTTTCTAGGAATTTTACATGCTTCCTTAGGACATTTCCAACTGCTTTCTAGTAATCTTACATATGCTTCCCAGGAATCTCTGCAGATGTTTCCTAAGAATTTTTCTTTTTCTTTTCCACTAATACTTCCAGTACTCTCTAGGAATTTCCCCTAGGATTTTCTGGGAATATTACTGATTCCTTGTAGGAATTTCTCAGTGCTGCTTCTTCAGAATTTCTCTTCTGCATCTTATGGATCTTCTCCACTACTTTCCAGGGATTTTCCAACTACTTTCTAGGAATCCACCTAATAGATTCTAGGAATCCCACTCTTCACGCTCAAAATGCTTTTTAAGAATGTTCCAGATACTTTCTAGGAAATTCACCACAGCTTTCTTGGAATATCTAACTGCTTTCTCAGAATTCCTGGATCAAGAGCCTTTCTGGGACTTCTCCAGTACTTTCTAAGGATTACTGGATCTATAGGTTTTCCCGGAACGGCTTTCCATGAATTTCTAGGATACAGAATATTTCTTATAATCCTCTGGAGCTTTCTAGGAATTCCTGGATCAACAGCCTCTGTAGGAATTTCCCAACATTTCCCAGGTGAAATAGAAATTGTTATAAAACATACTATATTCCATGTATCTGTACTACACGCATGCACCTTTAACATCTATACGATAGGTATACTATGCATATACTATGCCATACATATATAAACACACATACGCACTCAGGATAATTGGTATTCAAATATATTCTGACAAAAAGGGGAAAAGTCCCTGGGCCAGGGACTCCCCTGTTGCCAAAGAAATCCAAGAAAGACTTGCCTATCTGTAGTATCAAGTATCTGAGCAGGAGAAATTCTCATTGACAAAAAATGCAAAAGATCCCTTCTCTGTATTCAAAACAAACAGCACACCTATACTCTCCTTCCCCATATTTATTAAACATGGAAAGGAAAATCACTAACTCTCTCTTTTCTTTCATTGAGAAGGTGTAAATTTGAGTTAGCGGAAATATTGGCTACAAGAGGCATTACAGGCTGTATCTGTCCAACTCAGGCAATAGAAGTAATAAAATGGCAACCAGAAGTCAACAGAGAGATTCTCTAGCTTAAAAGAATACTAAATATGTTTCCTGTGCCGCCTTTTTCCCTCCAACAGTAAGTGTATGTGTTGTAAATCTAGAAGTCATACAGCTATGTCTCTACCCACCACCAGATCTAAAGCAGATCCTAAGAACTGAGAATCACCTTCTACGTCTTATACTAAGAAGAGCAGGGAATCTGACATAATGTTTTCCAGGTATCTGAGAAAATATTGGGTATGGCAATACTTTATATGCTTCACATTATTCACTCTGCTTGTGAATAGCACATTACAATGGAATCTAAAGATCTTTGCTCTGCAGGTACTTCTCCTACTCATCTTTTCATTTTCCTTTAGCACTCGCCATAGGAAAAAAGCCCTTGGGAGTCCTCCATTTTACTAAAATTTCCACCCTTAGTGTTCCAGAGATATTTAAGACTTGATACAACACACTTTGACTGTAAGTAACATATGCTGAAAAAGTACCACCCTGTCTGCAGCAATAAAGCCAATATGGTTGCTATTCTGGAGATAGAAAGATCTGCTAAGCAGTAGAAAGACAATATGTCCTCAGTGGAGGTGGGTGGAGACCTCAGAGAAAAGTGTGTTTATATACATTTGTGAATTAGCAGTAAAAATTACCTTTGAACTTACCTTTTTTCTAGGTTTTTTGCAACTGTTGGAGAAAAAGGACGGAAATTGTAAATCTAATATGGATCAAAGTACAGCATTTTTGATATCATTTTAATCCAAAGTAATTTTTACATCAGAGATGTAGATTTGCCAGAAAAGCAAATGCTTAAGAGAAGAAATTTTTCAGCTTAAGGTTGCAGATCTTGATGAAAGTTTTAAGAACAGATTTGATGCTAGCCATTGGAACCTGTGTTAGGCATATGTGTGCGTTGTAGGCTCTTGAACTCTGAAAAACAGGAAAATTAGACTTCAGTGAAATCTCACTTGGTTTCAGTCATCCCTATCCCAGGCAATGCAGCTTCAAAGAATACATCCATATTTCTAAATAAACTAGAAGTGATCAGAAGTCTCAAAATGCCCAAATATTTCTGTGCAAAGTTGATTGTATGTAAAACGGACATTTTCATACTCAAACTGCCAGTCAGATGCACAGTTACTTGCAAACATGAAACCTAATTCGAATACATTGTTGAGGCAACTAGGCAAATTACATACCAAATTAAATTCTCGTGTACACTTTGCTGTCTCTCAATCTTTAGATACTCATCCCACTGCATTTTGACAAAAATCTTACACATGGTAGCTTCTATTCTATGATCAGCTGTTTAATTCACTAAAAATTGTCTTCTTCAGTGCTCTCATTTAGGGGCTGCAAATCTTATATAGCTATTACCTAAGTAAGGATAGTTCACAACTGAGAGTAATCATCCACTGTTGGAAATCCTATAGAGATATCTAAGCCACTAAGATAAAACACTTAAAAACACCTGTTTGAACAAATGCTTTTTTTTTTTTTTTTGACAAGAGTTGTGTCTGCAGTGAAAGTGGACAAGGATTACTGAAAGAGATACCCAGCAGAAAGACTGTGAACAGTGTCTCACAAAGAAAAATACATTTCAATCCCTGAACTGTGAAAAGAAAAACGTGACATTTTATGGACAATGCACTGGAATTTTGATAGCATTGTATAGGTAATATCCCTGCTGGAAATGCAGATAAAATTGCATGATAGCATTGAAGATGTGACGGCAATAGAGTGCCAAAGATCTAGTTTCAGATCCATGTCTCTGCAGAGCACGTTATTATGGAAGGCAGAAACAGTTCTCAGGTCTTCCTTGTGCTAAAATCATAGAATGGTTTGGTTGGAAGGGACCTTAAAGATCATCTCGTTCCAACCCCCCCGCCATGGGGGGACACCTTCCACCAGACCAGGTTGCTCAAAATTTCATCCAGCCTGGCCTTGAACACTTCCATGGAATCTAAGAGTAGAAAATCTACTCTTATGCCAACTGCATGAAGCTACTCAAGCAACATACACGTTTTTGCTTATAAATTCTCTTACTCATGTGAATACGTATGCATCAACTCAAAAGAATTAGGACTAACGTTTTCAGTGGAAATTGTGCTACTCAAAGAAGATGGAAAATCTCCTTTTATCCTCTCTCTCTCATTCTCTGATTATAGAAAAGTATTTCCTTAAAATGGACTTAACACTTTGTAACTTTGGAAGGTAATAGGAAGAAGTCTTTTTTCTTCCTAAAACCCCTGTTATATATCAGCTAGAGATGTGCTAAGACAGAACTACCCACCTTGTTTTCTGTTACAAACACTTGCATAAAAGAAGGAACGAAAGATAGAGGAATAAGCAGTTTTTACAGTTTGCAAGTTTGTTTACTCTGCAGATATTTTAGTTTTGGACAGAATTATGTTTCTTTAGTACCGGAAATCAAGTAGCTTAATTGATGGCCTGAGGATAAGAGCTACAAACAAAAATGAATTTACAAGATAGAACAAAACCAAAACAAAGAAAAAAAAAAAAAAAAACCCAACCAAACAAACCTTAAAGTAAAGCTCATTGAAGTCAAGGAGGAAACTCAATATGACATGGGACTTGGACTAAGACTACAATATCTAAATCGTTTCAGTTTGGTACCACTGGTTGAAGTTCAAGAGAGCAGAATTTAATATAGCTGTCAAACACTGGGGAAAAAGACAAGAATGGAATTCTGTTGCCCAAACAGAATAAATGCCCAAACACATAATTTCCTTGAATTAATGAATCTGAAATACTAGAAGTGCGAGGTACAGGACTCTATGATCTTAAACGTCTTTTCCAACCTAACTGATTCTATGACTCTATGAGAAGCATTTCACTGCTCATGCACGGTGGCAGGTCAAGTTGATTTTCTATGAAGCATTTAGAGCTACATTCTGTTACCTGGCGGTGTGTGGACTCACAGGAATGGTGGTGAACCACTGACAGAGTTAAAGCTCATCCACTGTTTCACTATCCTGGATCTCAATAACCACAATGTGCTTTCCTTTGATCTTAGTAAATATAATTGAATCCTGTCGATTTACATTCTGAATTTTGCTGCAAATATCCTTTTCTTAGTATATGAGTTACAACTCTCTTTGCGTTCTTCTACCAGTTCCCTTTTTCTGTCATATAGAAGTGTCAGCTGTATGTCGTCATTTCCAGAACTTCAATCCTCATCGCATTCTGGTTCAGTGTCAGGATATTAAACTCTTCTCAGAGCAACCTGTAAGGGCAGCACCTACCACCTGTTCATTCAATTTTCAAACAAGCATATTGCTATTTCTTCCAGGCTGCACCTCAGGCTTGGAAAAAGCTCTCTATAACCTGTCACAGTTTGACTGAAAGCCATGAGCTAACACTTCTATTTTCTCTTTCCACACTACTTCTAAAAGTCTTGACAACAAATGGGCTGCTAGAGACAGTAAGACCACAGACTTTCATGACAAGATCAACAGGTGTTCTTTACTGTGTTCTTTGAACATGTTTATGTCCCTCTGATCTCTACCTTTTTTAATCCTCTCTGGGGCAGAGTTAATTTTTGTTTCGGACTGTACATCACCTAATTTAAGTTTGAAATTCACAGAGTACAGCTCGGGGGGGAATAGCCACTTTATTTCAAATATCACCTGCTGGATGGTTTTGACCAAGCCAGGTTATTTGTGCAATTCTAGAAAATTGACAAAATTGTAAAACAAACTGTTACGTTAGTATCGCAGAAATTTATTACATTGTCAGTATCTTTCTATTATACACCCACGCTCCCATTTTGTATTTGAGACTAGATTGAAAGGTTGCTTTCCAAACCAACTAACTCTGTGCTGTCATTTACAATGTGAAAACTTTTGGCCTCTGTGTCATAAATCATAGGTTGCCTAAATAAGTATCAGAAGGATTAATATATATTGATACCAATAAAAAAAAACCCCTTACGCTGTTTTATTAATGGAAAACACCTTTAAATGCTTTTCAAATGGATTGTTTCAAATTTCATCTAAACTCACAGCTGATTTGCTTTGGGTTTTCATTGACAAAATATATTGCAAAGGATTATATAATCTACTGTAAGTTACAGCAGTCTCAAGAGGTGACAAAAGTAAGACTTCCATAAGTTAATGAATAGATGCAGACTGTTAAAAATGTGCTAATTTTAAAAAGGAAAAAAAAAAAATCAGTCTTTTGCACACTGACTCTTACTGACAAGATATCAGAGTACATGTGGAGAAAGTCTGTTTAGAAGTCAAAAACCAGAATAAACCTTTACTGTTAGAGAATAAAATGGTTTCATGTCTGCCGGGTTTAGTGGGTTATTTTCTTCTTAAGCTAGTTTGTTAATATGTAATCTGTTTTCAGTGTCCTGTGAGATATATCATTATTCTGAGATACAGGGCTCTGTTTGAAGGGATGGATATGTTGGGGGAAATGTCGCAATTTGTAAATCGCATAATGGTTCTTGAAACTTTCAGACTGGTGAGGTGTGTAACTGGAATGAAGGACATTAAAAAGTTGACATCTGAGCATACTGCAACTCTTTTAATGTATATTTCTTGACGATCCCACCCAAGGAAACAAGTTACAGGAAGTGAGGGATATTATACTCCACAGTGCCAGCTTATGAGGTGATTCACAAATGTTCTGCTGCGGCTCTGTTTTCTTCATGTTTTTTCTTCCATACGGTCAGGTGCCTTCATAACAGATATTGTTATTCTTACTGAGTTGAAGAAAACTTTTGTAGAGAGCACTTCTCAAGTCAATCTGGGTCTGAACTGAACATGGGCTTATTACCAAAATTATGAAAAACTCCCTCAATAAGATGTTTCCAAGAAGTGTTTAAAAAAAAAAAAAAGCTATGTTTATTATTCAGAGAAACCTATAATTTGCCAAATTTTACCAGCATTTTATTAAAAATTTGTAATTTCTAGAAATAACTATTTTCTACATTGCATTCTATTGATTTATTCTATTTATTTTCTACATTGGTCCTATCTGCAGGATCAGTATGAATCTCATACTCTGTTCCAAGAGCTGAATAGTGATAAAACCTTTCAACTTGCTATAAGAATTTTTTAAAAATATGTTCCCTTCTCATTCATTAATGTGTGTTTTGTGTTTTAGCTGAAAATATTTTTTTAACTGGAGAGCTTATATACAAGAGCCCCAATAACAACAACTGGGTTGATTAATGCTATATGCACATATCTAGAATTTTCATGATGAATCTTAATGTACTTGAGCATTAATTGAATAATGTATTGCTAAAGTAATTTCTTCTTGTATTTCTTTGTTGGTCAAGTGGAACTAAATTGCATATTCTGAGTTACTGCAGTTGAAAATGGTTGTTAAACCCAAAGGGATGGAAAGGAGTTTGGAGTTAGCATATTAACCACAGTTTGTTCCGGACATGATTTTAATTTACACTGTATTGCATTAATAGTTTCTTTTATGTTAGATTTCTCCGTTGTCTTGGGTGAGATATCTGAATATATGAGAATGATGCCCTCAATTGTTTTGCTGTAAAAAGTCGACTTGCCTGTTCTCTACTGATCTGAACTAAAAATATATTTCTTATTTTAATAGTATTTTAGATGTAAAGTCACTAAAAATAAATAAGCCCATAAAGAATTAAGCAGCATTCAGAGTACAATGTTGACAGCAGATTAAAAGTTTCATCATCCGCTGTCTACATAACTGACAGCAAAATCTGATTTTCAGTAGTATTAAGTATCCTTTACCCACTCTTCCCAGATTAAAGGACATGTAAATACATTTACAGACATATTCAGGACCATTTCTCATGGTCTGAGTATCAAGAATGTGTCTCAGTTTAAAAGAAAACCATGTTGATGTTTTTTGGCAAGCACAGATCATCTGATCGCACCGAGATGCTCAGAAGTTCAAACACGAGGAAGCACCTCTGCAGAAGGTGTACATGGAATTGATTCAGCTGTGCATAAGGCTTTCCTATGAACCTTGATCATGGTTGCCAGCAAAGCCTGAACCATTTTGCTGTCTACAGGATTCATTAATTCCCAGCTAATTGCTTCAGGCTTATTAATTAAATATTTCAGAATATCTCTCTTCAAATCCAGAGCCAGCAGTAGACTTTCAAGGAGCATTTTTTTTTTTTTTCTTTCTCTTTTCAACCAAATGAATCAAGTAAATTCAACTAAAGCTCATCACAAGTGTGCAGCACTTCCAGGCTAACAGAAGTATAGTACATTCTATGTGAAGAGGTGCTGTATTAAAGTCGTAGTTTTTATGGCTATTCATAAATAAGCAACCATACTTCACTATCTGTAAGTATAGTATTCTAGCAAAAATTATCAACTTCGTTAAGATTTTTCAGCTCACTAATAAAGTGGTAAACACAGAGAGTTGAAAAAAGTTAGTATAGACATCAATATTCTCTCATCTGTCCTATTTTTCATTGCCTTCAATGAGAAGGGTGTAATAAACTTTTAAAGACACACAATAATATATTAGAATTAGATTCTGCTATCATCTACACTTCTTCCAAGAGCTCAGTCATCATGTAAGCAAATCTCGAATGATTTGTCTAGCATCAAAAGGGATGCTGTTCATAGTTCTGAAGCAACAATAGTCCACAGCTTCACTCAGATATAATATGAAAAGTCATAGAAGTGAATATGTTCACAGACTCTGCCAAATTTATAAAGCTGTACAGAAAGAAAAAAAAAAAAAAAACACCACCCAAAATGCATTGGTATTCAACAACTTAAAAAAATTCATTCATTAAAAAAGTCAAATTAAAAAAATCTTCAACTCCAATGTCATTTTCCATCTTAGCATATGGATTTAAGAACTGGAAATCCACCAACATTATAGACAGACTTTTAAATACTTTCAAAAGGCAAATGTGCACAAAATATACTAGATTTTTGTGGATTAGCATCATAGCAAATGCCAACAAATGCCAAGATTTATCAAACTGATTAATGATTTTTTTTTTTTTTAAATCTCTAATCTTACTCAGGAAAGGAGAAGGAAATATCTAGGGCCTATATGAAGAATTAAGTCAAAGCATCTGCTATACCAGATATGGCCCAGGGATGGGGAGGACACATCAAAAGGATCTCTCCATCAAAACAGTACATTTTAAAAATAGAGAGAAAAATCTAAGAAATTTGCCAAAGTAGTTGACCTCCCTAATGGAATAGAAAACTAACAATAATATCAGGACCTGGGCTACGTCATAAGCCACATTTTATGATCTATATATCAAAATGGAAAGTGAAGTATATAATTCCAGTGAAGTATGTCAGACAGTTCTTCATAAAAACACAAAAAGGAAAAATTATAAAAAACTAAAAATTAAAAATGTCAACTTAATTAGAAATAATAATAAGTATTTTCAAGTTCCCTGTTAAAAACAAAGTATCTCTAATAAAACAAAAGTATTTCCTTTATGGGCAAATTAAGCATTTCTAGTAAACAAATATGTCATTTCCCAACATATTTGCATTCAGTCTGTGCACTGAAATATTTGTATTTATCATTCTCAAGTATACAATGGAGACCCTCCCCTTGTATAAACATGAAAACACTGTCTGGTCTGCTAGTTTGCATGCACTGACATTCTGAACTGTGAACTTTCCACTACCACTTCTACATCTTCCTTTATTTCATATTTGTTACCTTAACATGCATCTCAGTTCAACAGAGTGCATCTTCTAACTAGGGAAGAAAAAAAAAAAAAAAAGTAGTAAAACATCATTAATTCTAAAACTTCGAATAATCTTGAATATTGTTATCCTTCATTGTTTCTCTGCTTTCCTTTCTTTTGTGAGGCTATTCCCGCACTGCTCAGTTCATAACTCTTCTAGTTCCCTTTCCACAGCATCCATGTCATTCAACAACCACTGCCTCACTAAATTAACGCCTCTACTGGTCTCTAATTAACTTTTAAAAGCATGGAAACAAAATGATCATTTATTGATCACATTTGTCCCTGCTTTCCTCTCTGAAAGACATCAATGCTAAGTTTCTAAGACCTATGGCTTTTACGTGCTATACTGATTTTGATACAATCTTTTTGTTTGTTTTCATTGCTACCAAGTCTTAGGGTTAAACTAGATAATACATTTAATACAACACCATAATTTGTATTCAACAAACAAATTATTTTAATGCTATCTGCTGATAGAAAATGTATGAATTGATACATTGCTGCTCATTTCGTTTTCGTTACTGAAAGTTCTTCATACACTTACAACCACTCACTTCATCCTTACATTGCACGGAAGCTATATACTCAAACTCTTCCTTGTCAGGAACAACTCGCACGCACGGATCTGTTAATTCTCTGCTAAAAAATGTTCAAGATCTTGTAACCCAGTGAACTGAAATGAAACATTGCAAGCTATCTCAATGAATAATTCTCACAATTTTGAAGTTTTTGGAGAAAAAAAAAAGGAGGGGGGAAGAGAAAAAAAGCACACCAACACTCACCAATTTGTTTACAAGAATGCCTGTAGGGATTCAAAAAGGGAAAAAATAGCAGACTAATGCCCAGAGGACAGAGGGAGGAAATTTTTTTAAATACCCATGCAAGAATTTCCATCCCCTCCCCCAACAAATACATAGGACTTCATTTTAAATATTTATCTTCCCCTAGTACTTCGCATGAGAAAAAAAAAATAATCGTATTCAAGTCATCAGAAAGTTTGATTTGTAAAACTAAAATGTAGACAACCCGTTTTGAAAAACTAAATGCTCAAATATCTGTATTTCTCCAAAATGGTATTTTTACATAGTGAATTAATTTGCTACATGGTAGGGTGGAGAACAGCAAGCATAGCAGTGGGACATGCTACAGAGGTTGGGAGAGGTAAAGGAGATTAAAGAAACATGCTTAACATTGCTGACTTTCATAAAGCTATGTCAGGTGTAGGAGAATTGTGCAACACTGGCAATAGACTGGAAACCTTACCAGTCTCTTCTAGTGAAGGTGCAGTAGTGAATATTTAGTAAACACCACATTACAATACTCATTAGGGACCATCATTGGTTCTAGGATGTATCAATATACTCTGCTTACATAGGTATTTTTACTTAGATGGCATATCTAGATGCCTATTGCCTGTATTTTTGTATAGATAAAGACATAAATACATTAAAATTTACTCTCCGCGAGACTTCTCAGTTCCACTTTACTGGCAGGACAAATGCATTCCTTGCAGACTCTACAAACAGGATTTTTTTCTGCAATGACAAACTGCAGGGAAAGTGATCAGTTTTAAAAGCAGATTTTTAAGTCTACACTGTTGGAGAGACAGAAGTCTTATCTTGTTATCCCAGTTCTTCTGCTCTCTTATAAGCAATGTTCAAAGATTCCTGTGGGAATAGAAGCTGCCATTTAATTATCATTTCCATTCTTACCTAGCTGTATCTATTTTTCAGAGAAATGATTTTGAGGTTGACGTGGTGGTGATATTTGGTTGGTTGTTTATTTCTAAATTAAATTTTAAAAATTGCAAGGAAAACAGGAAAGTGGGCAAAATGTCAAAGCAAGGGGGAGGAGAATGACAACCATGACAACTAACCTGTAATCATAGTGGAATCTTTCACTGTCCTTAATCTGTTATAGATTTAGCACTTCTTTGATGAGTGACTCATTTACAGTATTTCACCACTTCTATTGGCTGGTGATTTATCTGAGGCTATGATTTGACAATAGAGCAAGTCTGACTTTCAGAATCCTAGCACCAGCCTGAAAATGATACAGTCACAGAATAGTAAGCACCCATCTGCTGTAAACTCCTATTGCTTTAGAGGGAGTTGTTTTGAGAGATTGTGGGGATTTTTGTTTCTGCTGTGACACACAGAGTTTGAGTCAGGCCCAGTTTTGTTAGTCAACACCACTCTAATCTTGTGTGGGTTAGTTGGTCTTCCTTCAGGAAAAGTAGAGGTTGCATGAGCTTTCTAACAGTGTCCTGGGAGTTCCCACAGAAAATAGATTATGTGCGTGGAGTTATCTGGGTCGTATCTGTACTATTTTGAGATATGAAAGTACACAGAAGCAGCACTGACAGTCTCAGAGCCTAAAGTGCATGGTACTTTGCCTGTGTCTTGCTCTCATTAACTACAGAATTCAGACCAGCAAGGAACACGAGTATTCCCAACACAAATTTTTGCATCACTGTACATATATTCCTAGCATAAATTTCCTGGTTCATAGACCACTGCGATTCTCATGAATATGCAGTTACCCAAATCCTCTGGAGAAACAGTATATAAAGATACAAAAAGCAAACTGGGTATTTTTCTCTCCTTCCAAAACATAGTTGTTTGGCTTCCACCTTTATTTATGCTATTATATATGTTTGGGGTTTTTTTTCCACTTTTGAAATTTCCCTATTTTCCCCTATATTTAGGGAGGAACACAGGTGTTATGACTAAGATAAGACTAAGAAGTAGATTATGGTTGGATGATCGTTTCTGAACAAAAATAAAGGAAAAAGAGGAAATTGAACAGCAGACTCAAGAAAGAAACAGGCAAGGATAAAAAAAAAAAAAAAAAAAAAAGCACAGATACAAGAAAAGGGACAAAGTAGTGCAAAGAAGAGCCAGAGGGAAGGAAAGTAAGTTGATAAAAGGCAAGCAGCATAAAGGAAGAATGAAGGTGACAGAAGAAAAATAGATGTAGGAATTAAAAACAAAACCCCTAACACAGCATTTTCAAAAAGATCTCTCCAGATAATATTCTCAGATCAGTTTCAATTTCCTTCCTTCCCTATGTTCAGTGGTTTTCATGCAATCTTGTTAATACTGACAAGAAATATTTTTATTTCAAATCTAGAATCTAAGTCCTTTCACACTTTTGTTACTGTTGAAGTGGCCATCATTCCACAGAGAAAGAATTCACTGATAATTTAAATTCTCCATCTTGAATTTTCAGCAG
>NW_009604881.1:86489-111943 GCF_000690535.1 Cariama cristata
GAGGAGAGCTATGTACATAAGTTCTATTGAATGATCTGTTAGGCTTTTTATTCATTGCGTAGCTCCTTTCTTATTTACATGATCTCTCTAAATTAAGAATTTGCTCCTTTGGTCTTTGGTCCTTTGGTCTTTGGTCCTTTACCCATATTTAGACTCTTTTAGATTTTCATCTTTGGTAGAGATAGATATAAGTCCCAGACCTATCACTTCTCAGTTACTTTTAACAATATTTCTGTCCTATAAAATGCTGCATTAAACCAGTGAGCAGATAGAAGACACCACGTATGCCTAAGGCTAGCCCTAACGCTAGACAGAATGCATACTCGGATATGAGATTCAAAAAATGATGCTGTACTTTACAATGTATTTAGTTGAATGCTGAAGGCTTACTAAAGCAGACGTGTGAAACACATACATATATAAATATATTACATATTATATACACACACTATATTTATTTATCCATATAATCTTTTATTTGTATGTAAAGTCTAAAACCCTTTTAGACACATTTGTATTTGCAAAACCACTTAGGTAAGGATGAACTCTTAGATCCTTTTAGTTCAGTTTTCTTCAGCTTGATTTTGTATGGCTACAAGTATTCTTGAAATCAATAGAATTACAGTGTTTTTTAATCAGTTTAACAAAAAACTATAGAGAATGACAACCATATGACAGTTGTACATATCTTGCTTTCCCAATTTCTTCACTGAATAGAAATAAACTAGCTTACTACCACCCAGACTTCTGAATTGTGTTGCTTTCAGTTATTTTAACCATCATTATGATTTTCAAAATATACCTTTGAATTAATATTTTTTAAAAAGGAGGTTTCATCTTGTGAGGTAAACTATTCTAATAAATTATTTCCAGTTGACTTTTAAAATATAAACACAATTAATATCCTCTTATGGCAGCAGCTACCCACCTGACTTCCCCTACAAATGTCACAGTAGATGACTGGGAATGATCTTCCTGAGAAAGGCTTTACAGTGACTAATACTGGTTATTTTACTTATATTGTTCTGCTTACAGGCAGAACAATATCTGTTATAAAAGTGTCTAATTCTCAGCTGATCAAGTAGAAAAATACACAATCCAAATCAAAAGAACCAAAAGACCTTCCACATTATGGACTAGGATTTACATTCATTCACTCCTTTGTGATGTGTTCTCTTAGCCACCACCCTAGAACTGCTCATTGCTCATTTGAAAACCTGCTGCTAAAACAGCCAATGTAGATCTGCTTTCACTAATCAGCTGATATTTGCAATTTCCAGCACAGATGAGAAAGACTAGTTGGTTTTGAGGCAAGCACAGAGATTCTGAGCAATTCTAATCTAGAAAGATTTTGTTCTACTGCACCAGCCACCATCCTTCTGACACTCAAAGCGTAAACTCTGTGATCACAGAAATTAACTTCTGCAGCTTGTAATGGTATATATACCTTGAAATTATTTGACTTTCAATGCAAGTAATCTCCCAAGACAACCTAAGTTTCAGGGCACCAGACGTAGACTCCATGAGAATTCTCTGCTGACCTTCTTCAACAGAGGAAAACTGCTCTGTTGTTCAAGTCTCTTGGGTATTTATTTTTTCACCAGAAAAAGGAAGACTATGACAGAAAATCCCAAGCGTAAGTGATACTAGTTGAAATCAAAGTGAAATTACAATCTTTTTGATTATGCAATGCTGCTGTTGGAGGGGAAGTGCTATCATATCAAGGGTTATTCTTCCCCATTGTCATACGCCAGGAATCTATTAGAAAGACTTGTTTTACATTTTTTTATTTATATAAACTTATGAAAACAAAAACCAAACATGATGTGAACAGTAGTTGTGTTAAAAAACAAAAACACTTTTCAAGGAAGAAAAAAAACCCTTCCAAATATCTTTACTTGCCTGTAGCCAATTTCCAGCTGTTACAAAATTTAACCAAGGGGATGACTTACCATAGGGGAAACAGCCTGCTGTTTTTCTGTAGTACATGGCATGACAGACACAATGTTAGAGCCTGACCTGAAGCAGAGGTCCCTGAGCTTCATCAGTATTAACACTTGGTACTGCTAAAACTGTAAGTCACAGATGGGTTGAGTCTCCTGATGGTACAGCTGCACTTCTTGAATACAATAGGAATGTAACCTTCAAAATGACAGAATTACTGTGGATGCAAAGAACACAGCAAACTTGTAAGCACAACAATAGTTACTGCTTGATAGGAACTGTCATCAGTTATAGTATCTAAGGCAACAGCAGTAAATTAAAATGTTTTGTGGATTTTTGAAAAAGTATGTCTGAAAAGAGTGGAAAAGAAGCAATGGCTTGGATTCACTGAAATCATTTGGAGAACAAGGTTTTCATGCCTAGCATCTTAAGCACTAAGAGTTTACCATGTTTTTTTCAACCAGGACTAATTATGATCACAGTTTAATGAAGAGCTCAAGTCGTAATTTGTTTGTTTATTTGTTTGTTTGTCGGGGGGAAGTTGGTTGGTTTATGTTGGGTTTTTTTGGTGGTTAAGGTTTATTCTACTCACATTGTAGCCTCATTCCCTAGCAAAGACTTCAATGAAAGACCAGAGAAACAGACTGCAGTAAAAGCAGTGTTCCTCCTTTCGGTGTCAGTGCAGGTCACACATTTGCAGCCAAGATGAAAAGATACTGAAAGTGAATTGTAGATAGATAAGGCCAGTGAAATAATGCACCAAAACCAATTTACCATTCCTAATCAGAAGAATAATCAGAATTTTTTCAGATGCCTCATTGTATTATAAATTAAGGATCTACAGCTGATTTGCACTTCTTTTAATGAACAACAAATTAGTTAATTCTACATATTGCACTGTTCTATACTATCATTAACACCTATATACAACGTGGTAAATGGCAGAATTTTACCTCCTTTAGTATTCAGGATTTATTCTTAAATAAATGAACATATTTCAAAAATTTATTCATTAAGCAAAATTATTCAGCAGCATGATTCATGATTGTGTTTGTCATTCATGAGCAGTTAATTGTTATTTGAAATAAGAGCTATGCTCATTGAATTCTATGGTTACGTGATATGCTTTGATTTTCATTTTGGGCAAGATCAGGTTCCTACACCTAGGATTTCTTTGTGGAAATATTTGGCCTTTTCCTTTAAGTTGTAATAAGCTTTCCAGATTTTTCTAACAATGAAGTTATTAGGTTTACGTTTTCCAGGAAGAACCCCCAAGTCAGTAGGAATAAATTCATTTAATATTTCAGCTAGACATGTATGGAACCCCTCCACTGAACATTCTGGTAAATACTCATCTCTGCTAAACATAAGTGATAGCCTGGATGTCTCTAGTTGTTTTTAGAGAAATAAAAGAAACAAAGAAGTCCCATAAATGTCATCAAAACACAAATTTAAATGGACACTGGCAATTTCTAACTATGCAGATGTCTGAATGCTAGCATTTATTTATTTTAGATGTTGAAATTCTCTGCTATATACTGGTACCTCACTTCATGGAATATAAAAGGGACTGCTTTAAATTTGTCATGGCAAATAAATGTATGAAATCTAATCTCTTATTCAAACAATGAAACTCAAGAACGAATCTCAGATTTAATGCTAAAAATATAAGAAAATAAATACTGGGGGTTGTTTAGACCTGCCTGATTTTACCATACAGCTGTGTTCCCTTCCTTATACAATACCTCTGGCTTAGAATCACGGGCTTTTTAACAGCACTTTAATTTAAACTTAATTCCCCCTTCATATCCTCTGTGCTAAAAAGAATGTTCTAAGGTTAGAAGCCATTACGATGTTGAACTCAGTTTGAATTACTGATCACATTTCAGACCTATTTTAAATAATTTCTATAATATTCTCATTAAAGTCTCTGGTAAGGGCACTATTAGATCTGTAAAACAGTACTACAAAATAGTAATATTATTATTTATAAACTAATAATAAATGTCATAATTAAAATACAGAAAAATTATGCTTTCTTCTCTGCAATAAAATCCTTCTTCATATTCTGTCTATTTATAACACATCACAATGATTCAACAGTAGAGTTGAAGTTGCCTGTCCACATAGGCAATAAAGTGTCAGGCTAAATAGTTTTCATTAACCACCAAGAGTAAAGGACATGACAAAATGCCCTTCTTTGACAAAATAATTGCAAATTTATGACATGTCACATTTTGTTGACAAATGAAAGCTACTTGAGAGGATTTCTTCTGATAATTACATGGTGTAATCAAATGACCCTGGCAGTGATTATAACAACTCTGAAAAACTATTTTTTGTGGAGAAGTCTTATCTGCATCTTAAACATAGTTTTACGCCTTCTGGTTTGCTGCAGGCTTTGCCCTGACAGGGTGCATATGCATAGCCTGTTATCCTATTAGCACCATAAAATCAAAGTTTTGAATGCCTGGACTATGATGGGAAGTGCATCTCTCTTACAAAGACAGTTTGAGGTCAAGCACTACAGTGGTTCAGAGACAAGAGTATGTGGAGATGAAAAAAATTACTCATGGAAGGCAAACTCTCTTCATGTCCCTCCTTCCCAAGTCAATCCAAGACACTTATTTCTCAGCATTAAACCTTATTCTACCTATTTTCAGGAAATAGAGGATTGTTAGGAATTCTATTTTAGGCTGCTGTTTGCTTTAAAGTACAGATTAAGTGAGATCCAAAATTAAGCAAATGCTATCTTGGCAAAATCATCACTCTTGTGCAAAACATGCCGTTGACTAGCAGACTGTAACACGAGACAGCCTTGTCTCAGAAAGCACCAAAGGTGATGTACCCAATGTCATAGTGACTATTCTTTCTTTCCATTGTCATTTCCAAGAATTCATAAATCATCTATGCTTCTCAAATGCCTCAGAAATTTGAAAGGTTTTTAAGAAATCAACTTTATAGGGACACAGACTATTTTTCAAGCAAACTGTTGATCCCTAGAATATATATTAGGCAGTCAGAGTCACAGTCTGGAACAATTCATAAAAAGCTATCTGTATAAATCCATACACTAGCTCTGTATATAGACGTAATCAAACAGAGCAGATAATAGGATAATTTTCCACTCTTTGCTACATATGCAAAATAGATTGTCAAGCAAATATGCACTATATTTTATTGCATCAATGCTATGCATGTAAGTTCAGAATAGTGAAGTTTCATGCTTCTCTAGTTCCCCCTAAAAGTGTGATTTTTCCAACTTATTAAGGAAGCAAAGGAAGGAAAGGTGAGTAGTACATTGCTGCAGGTTAACACTATCAATTGACGCAAAAAAATCCAGAAAGTTACTGTGTACTTGATGGAATAACAGCTGGTAAAATATTGTACAGCAATTTTCATGAGATTTACTGTCAACTAGTAAACTACAGTAGGGCAGAGGGCTGAAAGTGAAATTAAACCAGGCCATACAGCAACAGTGATTTTCTTTTCGGCAGCTTTGAACTCTGCGATGGTTTATCTAGTGAATGCGTGCACATGCCATTATGCTGTAAACATTTGTACAACAGGAATCTTTTAGCTCTGCAGATCTAAACTGGAGTCATTTTAATCATATATGAGAACTTTGGGAACATTAACTGTATTGTTTATTACAAGAAGGAAGAAAAAAAAAGAAAACAAAATTTGCATAGAACTCACTATAGAAGAATGTCCTTTATAAATGTTTTGTTCACACATCCAGTGTCTTTCAAACAAATGATAGCATTTCCCTCAGTAATTCTCTTAGCCAAAGGCTAAAAGTTACAGGGTTACCCTTGTTTAATGGAAGATAGAAAATTAAGAAAAGTTCATTTTTCATAAAAAATAATCTCTCTTGTTACTTGAAGTTGTTTGTTTTAGAACTGTCTTCCCAGTGGCACAGCAACAAAAATATCGCATCACCAGGGAATCTACATTCCCCAGTAATTAAACACCACTCCAGAAGATAACATCTTCATACTTGCAGTATTTGCAGTGAAATCCACAACACTTCAACATTTTATGTTCACTTTCAAAACTTCTGTTTTGATCACATGAAAAATCAGGCTTAAAGAATTCCATGGAGCTGAAAGCACAAGAGGTACACAACCAGCTGAAGCCAAAACTCCAGTGACTTTCATTTTTACAGTCAGGGTAGAAATGTGACATATGTATCCCAAAGTGGAGATGCAAAGCAAACTATACACACAACTAAAAATGAATTTATGTATCAGTTCATGCAACTGATATCCCCTCATCAGTATCATACAGATGTCCATAGCTCCACACATACCATTTACAGCTAGAATGTATTCCTGTTATGGTTTGAATATTGCAAAATCTCTAAGCTCATACAGTAAAACTAGTTCATGGTCTAAATAATCTATTTGCATTCAATGTGATGTAGGAAACAGATTTCTAGAAATGTTACATTCAACAATTTTTAAACAAAAAAAATAAATCTAAGCAGCATCTGCAGTTCCCCTTTTGCCCTACTGACTTTTTTTTTTCCTTATCCCTTTTGTTTTAATGTCATACAACAATTTAAGACACAAGAAGGGATCATTCAAAAATATTTATTGATTTATTAAGCCAGACTGCGTTTGCTCCTGCTGTATCAAGTTTATCTCCAATAAAATAACACAGTTAATGACATTTTATACTGCACCGCAATATGATTATAGAAACCACCCTTGGAAGATGCTATGGAGACCGTAATGAGATCATGTATGGGGTATACTCTGTTATATGTAGCCCTTTATGTTACACATGCAATAGTGGAATGGCCAAAAGATTACTTGTTTCAACATATATTCTCTTAATACAGTCAGACTGGAAAAGACATTTGAAAGACCTTTTTAAAATTTAGTCCTTTTAAAAATTGGATATTTGTAAAGTACTATAATAAATTTCACTCTAAGGTCTGATTCATCTTTACTTTGGTTGCTGTAGAAACCTTGGGCCTCGATAATTGGATACTGTGCTATAAAAAATTAGAGAATCCACAGATGCCCACTGAGGCATCCAAATCCCTCAGGTAGCCTTGAAAATCTTGGCTTAAAAATATAGTTACTTGCTGTATCAGAAGACTTCTAGGAAGTCAAAGTCAAAATGATTTTTAGTAGGATATTTCTAGACCAGCGTGAATAACATCAATAAACAGAGTAAACTGGTCTGATTTGATTGCTTTGAGCGAGAGTTTAGATTAGAGACCTTCTGAGGATCTTTCCAGCCTGAATTATTCTGTGACTTTGTATAAACCATTCTTGAATACCGCTGCTGAAAAGCATGCAGACAGTTACTTAAACATGTTTAAGTAAGGCTGAATACAATACAACACAGAGACAAATTAGATTACAATCCAGATTGTACCACAAAGTAAATCACCTCTCTTGCAAAAACACAACTTGCTACTGTTAATAAGAGGGAATTTGTGAAACAGAGGTACAGGACCTGAGACCTACACCAAGTTTACTTTTACAATAGGTCACTGTTTAATCTGATTTAATCTGACAGACAAGTATGCAGATTTTTGCCTACAGTGTCAACTTTCAGATTTTAGAAGAGGCATTAAGTTTTTCCCTAGCATATATCTGTGTTTGAGGGTCAAGATTTTAAAAGGAATCTACTTTCCCATGATTGCAAGAGAATGCACATTTACCCTTACCAAGTCAGTGTATATAAGAAAGTGAAGAAAAACTAAAATGCATGTCTTATCTTCTTAATTGACAGCAGACTTTAGTTCAGCCACAAGGTAAGTACAACACAGTAACCTTTATAGTTTTTTTATCTTTCATTAAATTATTACCATGAACAAGTGCAAGGTGTCAACATTTGTTTTTAAAGATGGTTTAAGACAATCAGGACTGTCTCTTAAACCAAAACTATTCTGAAAAGTTCAGTTGAGAGAAGACATGATACCACATGGCCTTTCGGTGGTTTCATGAACTATGAATATAGCTGGAGCAAAAACAGAGCACAAGAGTAAATGGAGATATGATATCAAATATCTTATCAGATTTCTCAGTAGAAACTGAGAGGTGCATAGCAGAGGTGTTATTAATAGAAAACAGGCACAAACTGTAAATCTCTCAAGCAACTGAGAAAATGTTCCAAGTCAGTTTGTTAATTTAGCTTTCATAAGTTATGCAGAAGCCCATGATTTTAAGTTTTAAAAAATTCCTGCTAGGACATAAAAGGTCCATATTGTGCCTTTTGTACTTAACCAGAGCCCCAGCCTATCTTAAACTGCTTTTAGTGCCTATAGTACTCAGAGTGGTATGTCTCAATGGCAAAACTATGAACCAAGTAAGCCATCTCAGTGCTATTACTTTCATGGATTTTGTCCTTAAATAATAGACATGGCGTGGTAACTGCAGCTGTACTTCACTTTCTTAATGAACTTCAACCTCCAGCAGCCACAACCATACCAATTCCCCGTCTACCTTATGTTCTTTTTTCTCTTTAAGTAGTAATTAATTCTACATGTAATGGAGGCTCTTTTTCCAACATGTGCCAAGACCTTAATACAAGCAATTGGCCAGATCTTCAGTATAACTTCATTGACTGTTAATGATTTACAACAGATGAGAATCTGTCTTCAAAAAGTATACTACTAATTAACTCATGAAGAGTTGGCTGCATGCGGTATTTAATATAATTCTTGAATGTTCCTAGGTGCACATCTGAATTTCAATGAAACTTGTATCAATGGATAGATATCGACAGTCTCATGAATACCAAATGAGTTCATTAGCACTTGTCCTGCGATAGTGAATACCTTCTGAATTTGTAATTGAGTGGCCTTCTAATGAAGCTGCTGGCCGCATATCTTTGGTTCCAATTACTTTTCATCAAATTTCAAAATCTGCCACATTTTCCATTTTCTGTGTGTGAAATGGACTTAGAAAATTAGAGGGGAAAAAAAAGAACTAGTGGAGAGTGAAGAGGGACAAGAATGTCATACACCACAGACCTGCTTACTGCACCGAGATTTTGACTGAATTAAGAATACAGTACACCTGGGGACACGATTAAAGCCTGTGAAGGGTCTATCAAGAAAGATGAACATTTTGCACTTTACCAAATAAAGCTGTTTGCTTAATAATTGAGAGAGAACTGGAATGCCTTTTACCAAAGGGCAAAGGTTAGAAATACACTTCAGTTTTTCAAAAAATGTTGTATTCGTGCAGCACTGACTTTGTAGGCTTTGGTAATATACCTTAAGCTCTTCTCTGCTTACTATCTCATACCACACCACCTCACAACACCCTTTAGTCATGGTTTGGCAGCTGATTTACATCAATTTCCCACACATACAGTTTCCCCTTAGCTTAAAATGGGTCATAGCCAGATCATCTTTAATACTGCTGTTAACGTTTACACTGCTTGCAAAACGGCAATGAGGAAAAATGAAAGGCAAGATGGAGGCCAAAGGGGAAATACAGAACAGCAGCAACAAAGAGCTGTTCTTCTCAACTAAATACTAGTGTATCTGAAAGCATACATTAGCAATTTGAAGAGACAGAAGAGAGTTGAGAGAGTGAAGGACAAAGGCAGGAGCCTACAGTAGTTAAAGGTAATCAGACCTTGAATGTGAACTTTAGCAGTGAGAGTGAGAGAGTAAAAAGGATCGTAGAGATACAGGAGAACAATATTCTTTATCCTTCTCAGATTAATGGCACATTATTCAAAGGAAAAAAGTAGATACTATGTAAGAGTAAGAAAGGATCAAATAAAGCCTAGGTTCCTACTGATGGTTGAATTTTCTGATGTCATATACAGAAAACCAAGAATTTTCATTCCAGGATTTATGTCATTAGCTCAGACCCCTTATATGGATCACACTCAGAACCCAATAAGGTGAAATTGTTCTCGTGGGAGACTCATCATCTCTTTTCCCTCATCCAAAGTTTCAGTATGTTTCAGCCCCATTGATATCAACTAGACTAGAACACAATTTGAATTTAAAAATAAACAAAAAAAATCCTGGGATGCAGGAGGCAGACATACAAACTGATCATTGCAGCATACATGTAATTAAAATTAGTTTCAGATATAACTATCCTTATTATTGTGTTTCCATACATAAATGCATACCTATTTTATATATACATATGTAAAAATGATAACACTGAGACATCTGTGTAACTCATTTGTGCTCATGCTTGTGAGGCTTGTGAGATTCTAATAGAATTCATTATCTTGAAACAGAGAAATGTGCATGACCTCAAAATCTATGTACTTGGATAGAATCTTCTGCTTGGACCATGCAAGAACAGATTGAAACCAATCCCTTTCCACTATGTTAGATGAATCCTGTTTTTGAAAACTCAGTGGGATGAAACAGTAACATAAGGATGGGAAAAGTATGAGACATTAAATCTAGTTCTGTAGCAGAAAGGAAGAATTTACAAGTACAATTTGGTTTTGTACATGATACCTTTTCCACACCATTCTAACCTCAAAACAAGACTTACATGAGCAGGTGAACAAGTAGACCTCTTTCATCCTGGTCTTTTTGTTTTTGCAAGAAGACATATGAACGTCACTAACAAATACAGAATAATGAAAAACAAACCAAAGATAATCTAAATGATCGGTTCAGTTTTCCAAAGCAAATACAAACATTCAGATGTGAAAGAAGAGCTATTATTGTTTAACGGGAAAAGTAGTACTTATAAATTCTGTCACGTGGTCAGTTCAGAAACATAAAAACAGTTATCCTCACATGCTACCTTCTTAAATGTTAACCTTTTAATTTCCTATTGCCTTTTTTGATTTTACATAAGTAGATTTATATGGACATTAATATAAGTTGCAAAAACTTGGGAAAAAAATATCCACATCTACAGGGTTTTAAGGGTGAACATTTGTACTTTTTCCTCTCTCTTTCTCATTTTCATCACAATTGAATTTGTTTACGTGATTCTAAGTAATTTCAATACAAAGTGACAGAACAACTTTTACTTTCTCTCAGTGCAAGCTATTTTAACATTTGCAAGCATCAAAAGGGATTGCTTTTCTCCAGCAAGGCCAAGAGATACCCTGTTAAGTAATAGGAAGCAGAACCCAGATTACCACTGAAAGCTGGGTTTTCAAAAGGTAAAATCCTTTTGTACCCTTCAGGGAGTTTAAACAATCCCTAAATGCACAAAGGCTTCATGGGAAGAGAAGATCCTGGCTGCAGCCTCTCATTGTAAGGGGGAATGCTGAGATATGAATATGTTGTGAGTCGTTGTCCTTTCATCTTGATGATGATCAACTAATGTTTAATGCTAATGTGAGAAAACAAGGTTGTTCAGGGAAGTGCTAATCATTCCCAAGTTCAGCACCTGGGAATGGAGAACCATAGTCCTATCTTGTACATTCATTCAACTCTAGTGATGACAAACATTCTCACACAGGGCAAAATCTGCCTCATGTATTGGCAGCGTATAAACAAACACCCATCTGAATTCAGAGAGCCATTTGCTTAGAACAGCTGCTGGTTGAGAGTAGAAGTATTTGAAAAAAGGATATTTCCATGCTGAAAGACACACCACTTTTAAGGGGATGGTTCTAACAGGAAAGCAGCCTGGATGCTAGCTGATTTGCACATGATTCATACACTTCAAACAGTCCTGCATAAACAGACACAGTTATTAAAGAATAGCTTCATAATGTTTCCATTCACAAGGGTTTTTTTACTTGCTTTTGTTTTTTTCCCTTTGAGGGAGAAAACTTTTCTGTTAAGAATGATTCTATTCTTTCATGTGCAATACCACCAAACTAATTTTCTCTACTTTGGATCCTCAGTATAGAGTCTATCTCAGCAGCATCATTGAAGTAGCCCCATTTTAAACGTTTCTTACTTGTATTGAATTTTATGAGACTAAAGGGACTACTTTCTCTTTAAACTGGTATTCTTGGAGCCCTTGTTCATTTTAGTTTTGCTTTTAATACTCCTGATGCTGTCAAAATACAGGCCTCATGCCAAAAGATGAAGTCCTATGAAGAGGTAGAAAAAAATTCCCTAGTAAAAACAAGCTAAAGAATTTAAATTGGACCTTTTTTATTTTTTCTAAATAAAAGAGAGGAAATGGTTCTGTCAGACTTCACTATGTCAAGGCTTTGTGAATTGCAATGTTTCTAGCAGAACTTTTATTCCATTTAAATATGGACTTTAGTGCTTCTGGTTTATGGCAATAAACAGATTACTGTGTTAGGAGCACTGAACAGGTGGGTCATTATACTTGCACTACACTTGGATCAGATATAGAGTAGATTCCTGGACTGCGTGTGTTCCTGAATCCAGAAAAACACTGAGCTCTAGTTTAAAACTACTACATGCACAAAGTTAGGCAGCATTAGACTGACTGTAGCTTTACAGCTAACACATTTGAAGTTGTGCATACGTTTAACTTCTCCAGTGGCTTACACCAGAATCCAGAGCACTTTACAGCACCGAGGCATAAGCCTTCTGCAGAAAAGTTGGAATTTCACCCCATGATTTGCCACATGTTCAATCATCCTGGTTTTGAGGAGAAGATGGCAAGACAGTGGAGGAAGGGAGCAGCCATTTTCGATTGTGTATCTTAGATAGTTATCAGTCTTCTCATAGGAAGGAGTCAAAAATAGGTGCTTATTAGAAGAACATGTGCATGGATCTTTTTATTTAACTTTTGGAGCATACTGTGTTGGTACCTGTTTCTAAGCTGGTCACCACAGGCTCCCTTATACTGAGTGCAATCTAGACAATAAAAAGGTGCCAAGAGTTCAATCCTAACCCAGCTTAAAATAGATCTTAACTTCTGATCCTATGAACTGCATCACTGATTACAAGGGCTGCCTAGGGCAACTTTTAGATGTGCACACATCTTTCTTGTGATACGCACTTATATTTATTCAGAGGAATCCCACCCAAATGATATACGAGCAGTTTGTGACCTTCGAGAATGTTCCTTTTCGACATCTACTTTACTGCCAATCAGTTCATTCACTCCTCTTGTAGTGCTTTCAAACTAACTGCAACGGCTAAAGCAACGAACATGAAATCTGCTCTCCCATGTGGAAAGCCGTGCTCTTTTTTTGCTGATCTTCCCTTCCTTGTCACTAGTCTTTTTTAATCTCTCATCAGTTCTTGCATACATCTAGATCACAGACTCTTTTGGAAAGCAACAATTTTTGTACTGTATTGAGTTCTAAAATACAAGAAATAGTATGGTGTTCAATCAAAATGTCTATTCATATAACTCTTAAGAAACTACTACATCAGCAAGAGAAATAAAATGGGCGGGGGAGGAAATCGACAAATGCAAATAGACATGAACTAGATGAATGAATGGCTTTTTTAAAAAAAAAAAAAAAACTCAAACCAAATCAACAAACAAAACACACAAAACACAACAACTTGTCCTTACAATTAAAGATCAGTAGTCTCTTTAAAACAAGCATTTTGCCTGCTGGCTTTATTAAAGAGATATAAAAAGAATAAGGATGCAAAACAAATGAAACCAACATATGAAAGTGTAGCTGACACACATTTGCTTCACAAGACAAAAAAATTTGAAAGGTAAAGCTTTCTATAGTCTTCTAAGCAACCAAAATGCCTTCAAATGGTTTTCAGACTCAAGAACGAACATCTGCACTCCTAACAATCCAGCAAAGATGTGACAAAGCTGATATACTGACTGTGTGCAGATACTGAAAATTAGTCACTTATAAAAGTCCAAAATACACTGCTCAACTACAAGCATGAGGGTTTTGTATTTGGCAGTCCAATGAAACTAGTCATTCGGTAAGACAGAGTTTTACTGAACTTTAGAAAAGGTTCCAAGCTATTTACACATCTTCCCTGTGTTCCACTTTCACTTAAGGCGCATGCTTCCACTGCTGCAGGCTGCCACTTTATCATCTCTCCCATCAACATACCTGCTTATCTCGAAGACCACCAGTAAAAACAGATGCAACACAGATACGAACGCACCTTGATGTGAGTTTCTGTGCTGCACTCTGTCCCATTCCACAGGGGTTTTTCCTAGTTTTGTTGGTCCACATCTCTGTCATAGTAACAACAGACTTGGGTTGACTCAACCATTCTGCTTGATTCAGCTCACAGGTAAACTTCATACTTTTGCTACCTTCTGTGAAAGGTACTTAATTTTTTCATCATCCTTCATGATGAATAATGGGTATTTATTATCTTGAAAAGTTCTCATTTGCATTCAAACTTGCAGCTTAAGCTCATCAATAATACTAATTCACACTTACACAGCACATTTTATCTGAAGAACATAAAGTACTTCATAATTGCCAAATGATTAAGTTTTATAACATCTTTTACAACAAGGTAAAATGTATTTCATTCACAGAAGGCCTGGTCTCTACTGCGAAATGTTACCATGTCTGCATGATGTTTGTTGTGATCAACCATGAGAACTAGCATAAAGCTTAACAGCAAACTGTACATATATATTTATATAAAGACTCATTTGTTGTGTTCAGCACCACATTGGAGAAAGATTTCAACATGTAAAGGTATCATTGTGGTAAATGTAACTGGTCGGTTTACTCTGACAGCAGTACTGCATTTAACTCAGCAGTTGTCAGCCGTGTTCAGACTGAGTACGACTGTTAACACAGGCCAGGGCTAACAGAAGGGTACAATGAGGCAGATGCTGATCCAAGGAAGAATCAGGAGTAGATGTCAGTTTTGTTATCACTTTTTTTTTTGCTTCAGTCATAAAACCTGCTCAGTCTGAGTTAGGTGACTACTAGTAGATTGTTTAGATATGTTGTCTTTATCTTTGAGGTTTTATGAGTTAGTGAGAAAACTCAATTGGAATGAATTTTCACATACATGCAACATCACCAATTTTTCCTTTCTGTTTTCAAGGCTGCTGGTATAATGTGCATCCAATCTTTGGGGCATATGACACTTGAATCAACAGTTTCTCAGAACACGTTCTCTTTTCCTTGGAAACGGAGGAGGTGGAGGGGGAAGCAGGAAAATTCCACATAAAAGTAATGACTACACTAGCAATTTTCTAGGGCCAGGCACTACCACCACTGACCTACAGAACAAGAGACAACACTGAGAGGTGCCCTAGAAAAGGGGAAAGCTTCAGTGCTTTCACGGCTCCAAGAAGGAATAAAAAGTAAAGGAAAGCACTCTGTTGAACTCTGATAAAAGCAGCCCCAACAGACCCTCCACCAGGCACTCAAGTCCCATGCTGGGTATCGGGTCGTGTCACAAATGAAGGCACAGAGTGGGGCTGCAGTTAGGCACCTACGTATAGGGTATGGGGTACTTCCCAGTTCCACAGCTTCTTTGCTCTGCCAAGGCTTCACCTTCTGGATAGACCTGGCCTGGCACAGGGAATGGAAGAGACAGGGAGTATCAATAAATGATAGAAGTTTCCTGTAGTGCTATAAAGCAAGATTCTAGATCGCATCCCCAAAATCTATACCTAATGAAAATTAAAACCAAGGGGAATTATTTAATTGGAAATGGATACTCTGTCTTTCCAGAAGCGACTGCAAGAACTGTTTGCTTACGTTTTACTAATAACATTGTCCATAATCTTAATTTTACCCTCTACGCAATACTTTTGACACTACGTTTTTTTGTGCAGCACAGATGTCTCCTACTCAGAGGAGCCACAGGCAAACCCCATAGCAACTAGCAATAGTAAACATTTAGGATTTGGTAATAGTCTTTATAATTAAGTTTTCTTCTTCCTTTCTGTAGTGCCTCATTTAAGTAAGTGAATAAAGTGTTCTTTGCATCTATTTTTCCTGGACAATTGTTGGTTTAAGTAGGTAAACACCTACTTGTGCTACACATGATTAAACTGTTTCCTACCCATCTGTGAAACAGCTAGTGTTCTCTGTACATTTTCATGTCACAAAATCTATGGCAGCCATAGCAACCTAAAACCAACAATACACTTGCAAGATATAGAAATATCACAAAGGGCCAGACACAGAAGTGTTCCTAATAATGGCTAATGCAAATAATTTCCAAGTTGGCATTCACATACCTTGGCTAGGATTACTTTTAAATCATCGAATTCTGCTTTTTAATGCTGACTGAATGTCAGAGCTTTGGAGTGCCATGTTTCACTTGGAACATGTCATTTCACACTAGGAGAGGGATATTTTTCATAGTTATGCATAAAAGATGTCTCTTTTCCATGGTAATTTATGAAAGAGATCAAGCCTGCATTAACTTTGCTGCGTAATCACTTGATAGTGCTTTCCCACACTGCTGTGGTAAAGAAACACAAGATGCATGATAGCAGGGCAGTTTTTACACCATTACCATCCATACAAGAATATTATTACTTGTTGCCATAAGTGGTTCTTGTAATATCAGATTTAGCAGACATGATGCAGAGATTTTGCTAGCTTATTTACATCACCGATTTAGTTTATTGACAAATGACAACTATCTCTCTCAAGAGTTCTTTTCCAGCTCACCCTCCTCTTGGAAAGGAGTATCAGCAATCCTTGTTCCACTGATGCGCTCAAATATAATTCTAACATAATAGCTGTCACATTGGCAAAGGAGTGGGATATTGACGGGACTGTACCCTGAGAATATTATACCCAAAGTATATTCTAAAGTGATATTCAAATTAATACAAAATAGCTAGAGAGACAATAGCTACTGTTTGCAGTGTGATACTTCATAAAGGATATCTAAAAGCTATTTAGCTCTTATTATTTAGCAGTACCTAACAGTACACCTAGAGTAGGTGCCTATTATTAATACTCTGATCACTCTGTAATTTTGCAAATTTGATCCTAGGGGTACTGAAGAGCAATCCTAAAAAATTCATTCAGTCTGAAAAAAACTGAAATACATACAAGACATTAAAAGTAACTGCAGTGGTATAAAGATGAGGCATTAAGTTGGTAAAATAGAGCTGTGATTGCAGAATAAGCCCTGTGTCAATGTAGTAAGATCTGTGAAAAGAAGCACTCTTTTGCAGTTTAGTGACCATTTAAAGTAAATTCTGTACTGCCCGCAGTCTTATCAAGACAGACACAAAGATGCCACAACAGAAGCACAAGGGGAGTGGGTGGAAGACAACAGCCACAGAGCCTTTGCTTTCTGCAGTCGACACGTAGTAATGCCTACTATGTGAGACTGGAATTGTTAAGTGAAGCAACCAGAACCTTGGAACAGAACTGAGAAGCTAAAACAAGGATATCAGTATAATTAAGCCTAAAGGGACACTTGCTTTGTTATGTCTTCAGAGTCTGTCCTCAGAGAATATTATATTGCACACTTGCAATAGAAAACTTTGAGCAAGAGAAAGGAAACTGTTGTTCTTTTTACTTACTGAATATCTTGTATTGCATGCAGTCTCTTGGTTAAAAATTCATAAATCCTTAGCACTCAAAATTCTCAAGCAGTCCTACTTTCAATACACTTTATATTCAGTTGGCCTTATTCTTAAAAACAACCAGTAAAATTCCGCTCTACAACCTAACATGCGCTAAGGGGTTTTGCAAGCAAAACAGCTCCCTAAATCCTGGGTTACCATCATTTACAATTCAAAATGAAAAATTTCTGCCAAAATTAGCTAGCTGTTAATTATATTTCAAAAATGGAGCTCCAGAGGGTGTGGAGAAAGAAAGGAAAAGTGTGAAGTTAATTATTTGCATTCTTAATTATTTATGCAATGTCACAGACATGCATAAAAAAAAAAAAAACACACAGAAACAACAACAAAACAAACAAACAAAAAAACAACAACCCACACAACAGAGAGGAAAAAGATTGCCCTATGCCTTGAGATTCCTACTGTTTCCAAAATTTAAGTCCACACAGCTGTGACATTTCACAGCATCTTGTGAATGTAGTGAAAACTGAAGCTGAAACTCAATGAAGAGCCAGGAGATAATTATTGTTATCATTTGTAAGAAAATATAAATTCACAGGAAAAATAATTTTGGGGAGGAACAAATAATTTTCATAGACTTTAATCAATCTCAACTCAGCGCTTATTTTTCAATTTTCTTTTTGGTAAAACACTGACTCATTTGATTTTGATAGTTTTTAAATGAAACCTTTAGCCTTTTCTTTTTGAAATAACAGGCTTCATTTACAAACTGACCTGAATTAACAAAAAGAAGGAATAAATCAACCCAAAACATTTTTCTTTGGATGGGAAAAAACTGTTTCCAGCTTACCTTAATGAACAAGTTTTCTTCAACTGGGGGGAGGGGAACAAGGGAGCACACACACACAGAAACACATAACCGTGGTGTTCTGGTTCATTCAAGATTTTACTTTATTTCCCAGTTCAGCCATTCAGTTGAGGAACCCATTATTCATCCAAATCTACCAATTATTCCATGAGAATTTAGCAGTTAAATTGTTCTTTATTGCTTTGAAGATTACTATAGCACTGTTTCTATTTTACCTATAGAGAACTGAGTTAGTGTTTTACTCCCCTTTCAACTGGAGTAGCATATTATTCATATGATTTGGTAACTCAGTGGCTCAAGTTTTCTGATCAAGTGCTCCTTGAGAGCGTAAAGATGATAAAGTTTCAGAAATTTTAATAAATAGATTTCAAACAGAGTTATATCTTACAACTAAATTAAAGCTAGCAGTGCTCACTCTACAGATGAAAAAAGTAACACAATTGCAGTTTTCCTTTTTCCTGAGATTGCACAGTGCATTCCTGGTGAGGTGGAAAAATACACCCTCCAAAAAACCTCATAGTCTACCAATGTGAAATAGGGCTGGTTGCTATGGTTTTTTGCTGTCCAAATAGCAGTAAATAAAAATCTATTTAATATTTAGACTTTATTACGCTTCATTAAGAACCAAGGATAACTTTTCTATGTAACTGTTTTTTACATGCAGAGGTCATAGTGATGCAGCAAATCCAAAGCCCATTAGTGGTGAGCTGATCATATTTTCTGTGCTTATTTCCTCTAGTAATTGTTATTAATCTTTCTCACATTAAAAAGCAGAACTATCAGTATTGTTTGCAGATTAAACATTGGAAATTATAGTACAAGCATTTCTATCAAGTTGCATGAGCCTTTTCATAATTCCAAGTTGCATCCAGTAGTCATTATGGCTCTAGAGTTCTCCTGTACAGGGATATGCTTTATCCTACACAAGGGATTGTTTTAGAGCAGTGCAGAGTGCAAGAATGGAAGAAAGCTACTGAGCTTGCCTGCTAACTATATGCATCAGGAGGCCTATCCCCAAACACTAGAAATCACCCATGTATTACAGTACACCATTCACACCTCCTCGCTCCTCATCCGCATAGGTTTTGTTAAAGTGAACTGCGGGGAAAAAGAAGCAAAAAATGTTGGACACAGATGGTATCATCCAGTGTTTACTACAGACAGATTCTATGCAGTGGCTGGCTCCTTTCAAAACTCCCCCAGCCTATCTGAACTTTTTTCGGTACTCTCGGTCTGTCTTCCTGTCTTCAGTTAATGGCTTTGAATTTAATCCCTACTTTTGCCTTTTTAGTGACAATGCTGTCTCCTGTCCCCAATACCCAGTCAGCCACAGCGATACGGCACACTCCATTCTTCCTGTGACCGGTCATAACCCCCACAAGCAACAATACTATGACTGAAAAATGAAACAATGAGGAAATGTATCTAAAACATGCTGAACTATGGATATGGCACTGGAAATCCACAGTGTATCACAAAATCAATTCAGATCTCCAGTGCTGTGAGATATTCTGGATACAGAGTACTCATAATACAGTTAGAATCTGTTTCATGAGTGCTCCTTCACATCTGCCTGTCTTTATAATTCTAGAAGAGCCAATAAATAGCACCTTTCCCTGCAGATTGCTAACTGCTGCCAAAAACAAGGCTATTTGGTTCTTTAGCCTGTTGCAGCACTCAGCAGTACACATATCATCTCTTTTAAATGCTGCCAATTAGTATTAGTGATTCACTTTAGTGCTGAAACATAAGAGATTAAATATCTTATGATTTTCATTCTACCTAGTGCAAACTTAAAACTACTAGCTTATTTTTAAATCATAATATAATCTCAACGCTTTTCAAGATTCTCATTAATCCATAAATTATCAAAACTTTTTTCATACTCCAGAATTGAATTCTGCATTGTCTATTCATGTACGTATAAAATATTTACACATACATTTTCTTTTATTTTTATATCTATATATTTAATATAGATACACACACTGCTTTTTGTAACGTTATTGACACTTTGTTGTCTCCTTAAGAGAAGGGCTAAATAAGGTAAAGTTGATGTGAAATGCTCTACACAGGTGCAAGACAGGTTGATCTGCTCAGAGCCGACTGAAAGTCATAGAGGCAAGTTTAGAAGAAGATACGTTAATGAGCTCAGCACCAAGCTAAGGTGACTACATGGCTTCAAGTTAAATCAAGATGCTGCCTGCCTTACAAGACCAGCTTACTTCCCCTCTACCATTTAATCATTTGTTCCTACGTGTTCAGAATTCTCTGCTATTTCTGAATGTACTTGTTATTTGTAGAATAATTTCTGCAAGAATATGGAGATTATAAATTCCTCGTCTGTCATTTTCTAATGGATTAGGGTAAGTATCCGATATTCAAAAATTGAGCTACACTGACTAGCTTTAATTGTATCCCAGGACAATATTGCAGGTTGTGAATTCCTCTGGTTGGAAGCTTCATACATTGTTTTTTCCCTATCAATTAGCATTTATTGCGGTGCCTCCCTGAGCTAATCTTGAACAGTTGGTGGTTTATGACCTAGGCAGTTCCTTCTGTTGTATTTCTTATGTGTCCCAATAGAAGGCAGAGAAATATGATTTGGTCTCTAAAGGAAATCTCATGAGTGATATAAAATACATTGTAATTGGTGCAACAAACTGCAAAGGACAGTGAATCATCTAACAACTTAAAATTTTAACAGAATTTTTGAAAGGATAACTTTCAATCAAATAGGTGGCTACAGGCCTTCCTCAACAGTATTATAATATAAAACAGCACTGAAAACATTCAACATCCATTTAAGAGGTGGATGTCAAGATTTTTAGAATTTGAGGAAAATTCAAAACCTTTCTTTAGAACTGTATATTTTTCAATTGTATTCACTGCACAGAGCACATATGGTCAAGCCCTTGAGCTAACCAGTATCTAACTTTTCAGGAATTAAAAAAGGTATTGTTTTTGAACTGACACTGAATTTATCTAGGCAATTTCATCTACAGAGTAATTTACATGATCTCACCCAAATCTTTGTGCTGAAAATTCTGTACCTATTTTCATTATACACAGGTGGTATTCTCAGGTGGCCAAGTGACATATGGGAGATGTGTTCAATGACAGTCTCGTCGTCTGTGTTAATAATATGTGATGTATGACCACCAATATGCTGCATAAGTATCAGATGGCTGAAGTATTGATATAGTTAAAAACAAACAAGTGTTTGGGCCCAGGTCCTTCAGGAAACACCTAATCTCTTTAAAAAGCTGGACCAAACTGTAAATGGAGACTTTCAGAGAGGTTTGCTGTTACACTGAATGATAATTCATATAAAGAGTTTAGCAGCCCTGCTAAGTATGGGAGATGCTGGTTGGGAACTTGACTAAAGTCAAAGGAGAAACAACCCTTAAGTTTTCAAGACCAATGTCACCTAGTACAGCTATTAGTAGCATTCACTTTCTCTTAACGAAGCACACACCAGGGTAAGAAAATTAAATTTAACTGCCCAAGAACTTTATCGAGTGAGTCATCAAACAACTGTATTTGTACTACAAAAAGTAACCTAAGAAATAGAAGCACTTATAGTTTGGTACACCAGCTATTCAGAGCAGAGTGGAAAATGCACTGCTGCATACTTTGAAACTTCAGTTTTACTGACTTACAGATTTTGAGCAAGAGAAACTAGGCAGCTAGGCATCTAATTGTGAAGCTTATGCCAGGATTGCACGAAAGATGAGCCTTATCTCTACTAAGTAACACTTCTGAGTTACTGTGCCTTATTATTAATCAAGGTGAATATGAGTGACACTAACAAACTGGAATTTCTGTCTCTGCAGTGGCAGTAAATCCAGTAAAGGCTGGTGTAGGCATACAACTCCCTCAGTAAACATACTCCAGATATTTTTATTTGAGGAACATAGGAATAAGGAATGTTTCCTTCCAAGAGTCAAAGGCCAGTGCTGAAACAATGGTATTACTACACAAGGTTGTAAAGAAAACTAGTCCAACAAATGCAAAATAGTGCTCTTCTGGCAAGGAACAGATGTCAAGAGATGTTCTTTACTGCTTCAACCCTGAAAGAAATCCAAAATTGGGAACAGAACTTTTCACAAAAACAAATATGAATAACTGTACCTAGACAGGAATATGATTCTCTTTGAATACTCTGCCCTGAAAATCTGCATCCTAAAGATTTCTCAGAGATTCCAGTACAGTATGCATCCGTAACATGTTAAACATACAGGACCCATGCAGACTGTGCTTAATTTAAACTATAGAAATGACCACACTTGCTCAAAGACATGTTACAAAGAAAACTTACAGGTATGTTTCATGAGAGCCATCCACATGAAAAACATCTAAAGAAAATAATATTATTTATCTTGAAATGCATAAAAAGGAAAAAATATTATGCTATTGGTTTAAAAATCTTAATAACTTTAAAAACGGATTTTGTTTTTACAGTTATTGAGTCTTACAATTTCAACAGTCTCTCTAAAATCATCGAGGCTAAAAAGTCACTGTTTGTTTTTTTTTTTTTTGAAAGTAGGATTCTCAAGTTATGCCATGGCTCTGGGACCTGAAGAGCAAAGAAAAACAGCCCATAATTGTGAGTTTCATAATAAAAGAATTATCAACCCCAATGATCTTAGTAAAAGAAAAACTAAGGAAAGGCCCACAGGGAAATGAGATGCCAAGAATGTCACAGAGAAAACAAGGGTGAAAACATTATCAGAGAAAGAATGTTATGTAACTTATGGCAGTCTGACCTTAACAGAGTTATTTGAAGAGACAATAAAGCTTCTTGGTTTTACACCTCAACCCATAAAAGCACTTAAATATATACAGGCCTTCTAGCACACTCAAGTAGCCCCACTGAATTGATATCTCTCTGACTTCTGGTTATCAGCTCTGTTAATTTTTTGATATTATTATGCACTAAAGTCCAGCTCACTTAATTTCGTTAAAACTTACAAAATCTGTGAGTATATCTTTTATTTTTCGAGTTTAAGGAAGCGAAGGGTCTGGCCAAACAAACATTCATCTGGAAGGTTTAGGTCCCACTTTGTACTCAGGGAGTATAAAAACTCTGTGGTAGTCTTGAGCAATGGTATTACAGGAATGGAATAACAGCAGCCTCTGAATCCGGCACTAACAATTACACAATGAAAACACATCAGCCTGTGCAGCTGAGTATTCCACATTGTGCCCGTCCTGCCCCTGCCACACACACAGTCTGGTTCTACCTGCTTCCTACCCTTATTCCTAACCCAAGGGAATAAATACCTGCCCATACATTTCTTTCCTCATTATTGTATACACATTCTACATCACGGTTTTCTTGCTGTCTAATGCACCAGTCAAAGTGTTTCCACAGGGTATTAACCAGCTGCATTCAGTACACACAGTGAAGTGACTGGAACAGCTTATTACTGTATTAATTAATTTTTATTTTGTCCCTACCCTAGTCCCAAAACAGTAACTTTGTTTGCAATGATTACCATGTCTTTGGAGCCTACTTTATTTGCACATGGTTTCCTATCATCTGTTCAAACACATTAATCTGTTCCCTGTGCCTTACTTCTGCCATGCTGACTCAGTCTAATTCTCACATTGCATCCAGAGGGCAGGAGGAAAAGTGGGACACAACCTCAACTAGGACACAAGCAATTTTTTAATCATTCTGTTATTAAGATCTGGTTAAAACAGGTACAAGAACCATGCAGTGAGAAGCACCCTGGTCCTGAGGGAAATTACATCTTTTGAAGTACCCACATGGTCATCATATTCATCATCCACCAGGGAGTTTCCTGATTCCATAGGAAAGATGGAGACTCCGTCCCTTGGGTTAGTACTGATCTGTCTCCAGATCTATCAAATATGCCAAGGAGATGTGGGTAATTTCATTTTCTGTATGTCTTTCCTTATCATTAACATGGTACTGGTCTGACTGTAGTTAAAATCTGTTTTATTAGAAAGCTGTCTTGTGACAGAGACTGAAAGAAACAAAACAAAACCCTACAGGTTGTCTGTGAGATCTCTAGCTTTGGCTGGAATGTCTCTCTCCATTAATGTGTGATTCTTATTCTCTCATAGGGATCTGTTCTTTTCAGACAGTATTTACTTTTACTGCATCATAAGTCACCAGAAATGTAAAACTCATTCACAATCTTCCATTATGTTTGGTTCATCTTTGCATCAAAAGGTCTCTAATTCAGAATCTACACGTTATTACTTACTCAAGTCTGAGAAAATATTGTTACATTTTTCACATCCTTTTAAGTTTATTCTTACCCAGTGGTTTCCTTTTACTTTTTTTATGCCTCTCTTTCTGGTCACACAAACACTCCTTTTGATTTTATTCTTCTAATTCTGTCCGGATTTCCTCTCCTCTGCAGCAGTACAGCACTAGGTTTTGAGAACTTAGTAATTTCTCTGCTACTTTAATGAATTCTAAGTTGCTGCAGGGTGATTTTTCTGTGGTGCATGCCATGGTTAATTACTGTAATTGTTCTCCTTCTTGTATTATTTATACCCTCACCTTACAGTGCTGTAGTTTTAATAACACTCAAATTAGATCACTGTGGGTCATTGGTACACCCGCTAAATTGAAAACTTTAGGTCAAAGATTAGAAACTAAATGGGGACTCTTAGATCTTGCTGTCAGTTATAAAATTTGAAAATAGAATCTATCATCTTACCAGAAGGTAATTTCCAACAGTAACATAACTTTTTTTCCTTTTTGCTCTTTTAAGAGTAAGAATAAGCCATTTTCCCCACTTTAATACTATTGATTGTTTTCTTTATAGCCTCCTCTGGCTGGTCATTTCTAATTCATTTCCTCCAGTGAAGGTTGCAAATGTTTTCTTAATTTGCTATAATTAAGCTTTCATTAATCCATGCACATTTACACCAAATGTGTTGCAGTCTCCCTCCACGAAGATATAAATGGCTCTCTTCATTTCCTGTAATACCTATTAGGTAGTGATGACAAAGCTGCAGATAACATACTATGTAATATGCTGTCTATGTATCAGTCACTACTTCAGAACTTCTACATTCAGTTCCAAACAGTATGTGTTCTCTGGGAAGACCAGCCCCACCCTAACCCCTGCACACTGGGAGCATTATTTTAACTCTTTTTGATTTGCTTATCCGTATCAGGAAGACAAAAAAAAAAAATGAGGGGGAAGGGTTGGTGGAGAGAAAAAGAATTATAACCCCATAGAAAATAGGATTGGTTTTTTTAGATCCCTTTACAAATTCTCTGTGCATAAATGACAGGACTA
>NW_009604882.1:0-4660 GCF_000690535.1 Cariama cristata
TTGCGGCACCCGCCCTTCCCTGGTGGTAGCCCGACAGGCTGCGTCCGCCCCGAGATAAGTGTCATGCGAGGTGGAGACTTTCAGCTGTAAAAGCCATAAAATCCAGATATGATCTGTTGGTAGACAAGCCGCTGTGTTCATGTGCACTGGAAGCCTGACCTGCATACTTCCATGCTCTGGCTTCAAAATTTGAAAACCTCAAGTTTGCTTTGTGCAGCTTTTTTTCTTTGTCTCCCTCTCAAAAGCGCGGTTCTGACACTGTTTCCAGTAACTCCTGTTAGGGCAGTGTCCTGTTGTAGGAAGTCACATGCACCTTTCCGAACATTCCTTAAAGGATGTAGGGAGAAACAAACCACAGAGGCCCTGCTGTCGTGCAATTCCTTTCATAACGGTGCTCTAACTTAAAAGTAATTAGGTTTTTGCCTTTATTCTTTTCATTGAGAGGTTATTCCCCCTCCTCGCTGGTCTAAGTACTAGAAATTTTCTTCTAAGTTCCAGCCTACGTGTATTGAAGGCCAGTTTGTACCTATGGCCAAATTCTGTTACCGCGTCAGTCAGTTCCCCAAGTCATAAACATTTCTGGAAAAACACGCCTGCCTGAGGGAAAGTACATATCCTGTTTTTTGACCTAGTTGAAGGAAGTTACCAAGTAAAGGCCAGAGAGTTGTACAGAACTGCAGGCTTTTGGAGAAGGGCACTCCCTTTCTGGTCAAGTGCTGATAGCAGATCCTGGCACGCATCAGGGCAGCGCTGCGGGACACGGAGCGAGTCCCTTCTTGGAACAGGCCTTGCAGGAGGGGAGTCGTGCGTGGTAAACTGGCCTTGGGTGGAGATTGCTTATTGTTGTTCTCTGTAATGATGTCCAAAAATAAACAGTATTACGCTTTGTCTGAGCTCCCTTGCCGCTTTATAATGTGGCTGTTTTCCTGAGCATGTGATCTCAAGTTGTTCTTCAGGTGGCTAAAGAGGTGCCATCCCCAGCCCTTTCACCCACCTTGTAATTCCCCCAGCAGGGTTACCAGCATAGTTGTTTTGGGGCCAGACGATGAACTGGGTCCCTGAAATGGGCTAAAATTAAAAAATACATATTTAAGGGGGTTGGGATATATTTGTATGTCTAACCGAGACTGCTTCCGTGGTCACAACTTGCATGGACATTCATAAGACAATTGAGGGGGCAGCGAACAGTGTGGGAGTCAGAAAGAGCAGTGGAGGCTGGGAACCTGTTAAGCCACCCTGCTGCCTAGCGAAATGTTCCCAGCCGTGTTCCAGTTCAGCCATTCTTAATGTTTTTGTTCTCCTCTCTGGGTGATTAACTCACTCTCTTTCACCACTTGTACCAGCACAAGTGAGCGAGGACACACAGGCATGAACAACTAGCCAGGTAGGAGCCGCCAAAACAACTGCTTGTAAAACCCTGTCTGAAAATGTTGGGCTTTGCATTCGGGGATTGAAGAGTAGGCTCATGCTCCATTCTGCTGCCACTTCTACAGGTACAGAAACTTCTAGCCCTCAGAAAGGGTAGTAAATTGGGAGGACTTAACACCCTAAACCAGTGCACCAAGGTTTGCCAGCTTGCGTTTCACTGAGTAACTAAGATCGGAGTTTTTCCAAAGTGTTGTCAAGAACCAAGACATACGTTGTCAAGATAAACCTGTGTTGAACAGAGCCTTTTGTAACAGCCTGTTACACTCCATTTCTTTATTGTGACAGCCAAGGCTGTACTCTCTCTGTAGTCTTGTTTACTTGATAAGGACAGAGTCTTTAAGTTACCTATTAAGGTGAAATACTTCCTTTTCATACTGTCATCCCTGAAGTCATACAGCACTTTCAAAACTGATGGATTAAAACACACTATTTGCTATACAATTTAAGCTAAATTACTCCATTTTTACTCAGATTTCGGGGGGGGGGGGGGGGGTTCTATATATGTAACTTCTTAAACCAGTTAGAACAATACAATGCAGAATGTGTAGGTGACAGTGTTGCATTAAAAGTTTCTGAAGACAGTTGACAATAAAAAATGAAAAGGAAACGTGATTATTTGCTGTTACAGTGTCACATACATAGGCATTTGTCTTGCCATCAGTTTTAAATTTAACAGCTTTCCAGCATATGAGCCTGCAATCTTGCTGGGAGTGTAAGACCTCAGCCAGAAAGCTGGGAAGTTCTGTACAAACTTTGGACAAGCATCTGGAGATAGACAGTAAGTGTTGAATTGCTGTAGGATTAGGAGTAGCAAATAAATGCAGGAATACAACAGAAGACTGTAGGAGAGCAGGAGAGAGAGAAAGGAAGCGTACAAGGATTTTAAACACAGATTCACAAACATTGCCGCCCATGGAGAAGATCCATCAGCTGAAGAGTCTAGGTTTTTCAGAGTGTGCTTTGGCTAGCTTTGTTGCTGTATAGGGACTATAAATCCAATTCAGCTAATTATATAGAGATGTCCTCAGTGTGATTTTCTTTCTGATTAATTAAAGCTGTTTCATTGTATGGCTCCATGGGTTATGGAGTTTGTTGTTGTGTGGGATCTTATTTTTAGGTAACAATGGTAATGTTAGTACTGATTTTGCACAGCTCCTTGAAATTAAATATTTAGACCAGCAGGTAACTCTGCTTTTTGTTAGTTTAACCCAATTTTTACGTACCTTATTATAGGCTTCACTTAACTTCCTTTTCAAACATCTTTTTCTGTTTGTTTTTCTTACCTAATCCTTCACAGGATAATGAATTTGGTAATGCACTTGGGAAGTAGTTACTGTGAAAGAGAGAACATTTCATAGAGAAAAAGGAACAAGAGAGGCTTTCTATCAACCTCTTTTTTGGAGCGTTTGGGTTGATAAATAGTTACATTTTAACTTATCTAGAAAAACAGGTACCAATTTTATATTCCAGTCCTTAGTCTATTTCTGCAAGATGTGGGAGGGCCTGGAACAGGCAAAGCAGGAACACAAATCTGAAACTCCCACATCTTAAGTGAGACTATTTCAGAATGATTATCTCACTTGTTCTTACTAGAAATCCCATCTGGAAGCCAGGAAGTCTTTCCCAGTGAAACTTGCAAAAAAAGTTTCTTTTTTTCCCCACTGAAAGAAACTTGAAGTAAAATTGCTAATCAGTTGTAATGGAGAATTTGATTTGAGTCGGTTTAAGTTAACTGACAAGTTCCTGTTGTTGCAGTCTGGCTTCAGACCAGGCCTTTGATGCTTCTTTTTTGAAGCAAAACCAGAAAAATAAAGAAAAACAGGTAAGTTTTTAATCTGATGACAGAATAGTGACACAATTGTGATCAATAATTGATTAGAATATACACATGAAGAAAAATATAAGCAAATTTCCAACAATCTTGTAATTAAAAATGTCAATTTTAAGGGTGACATATCATCTCAAAAGTCCATTTTTTGCCTTGGTGTGTTTCTGGAAAGCATTAGCGGGACTGAATTTAACTTCATCTCAAAGGTTTGGGGTTTTATGGAAATACCGCATTTCAAACACTTCCTGAGTGGTCCCTTCATTGGTTTCTTTCTACAGTTATGCCTGCCTTTCCTGAAAAAACCTTTATAGATACAAAAAGGAAAAAAAAAAAATACAAATCCTACTGTACCATATAAAAGCAGGTTTTCATCAAAAATTTTAAAATAATACTGGCAAGTTATTATTACTCTTACAGACTGTTGGAGGAGATGCAGAGACAGATATATACACAAAAACTAGCTCTCAGAATTTTATTTTGTAAGGAACAAAAGCTAAAAGTAGTGAATAATCTGCATGATTTCTGGATAATAAAATACAGATTTATTAAATACAGGAGAAAGTATGTCCCTAAGAAAGACCACCTTGCAGTGATTTTAGTTGTTTTTTTTCCCTTGGAAACAGAACTCGCTGAATTGTGCTGTGTGTACTTCTGCCTGAAAGCAGGTATTCCCCAGTAACGTGAGTGTGCCAGCCACTGCTGACCGAATTACTCCTTGCCGCGTTTCCCTCCGTCTCTGTCGGGTCCGTGGCAGCAAAGCAGCTAGGGAGCGAGTCCCTGCAGAGCTGAGCACCACAGGTGCCCACTCCGTGACGCAGGGCCTCTGCACAGCGCGGCGGCCGTCGGTCCTCCGCAGACTCCCATCTCTACCCGCAGGCCACCAGCCTGCACTCGTAAAACAAAGGAGCTACTCCCTTAGGTCCTGTACAGCAGGTACAGAGACTTACAGGAGCGCGCCTGTGGTGGCACGGGCAGCTGGAAGGGCAACATGATGCCAAATTTAACTTTGTCTTCACGGGTGAATTCCGCGCTCCCCCTACACCCCCACCACCTCCCAGTACATCTATGTGTAACATAAGCGTCCGCCCGTACTTTTGGGCCACGCCAGCAGCTCCTCCCGGGACCACGCGGCCTTTCGCACCCTTCCCGGAGCAGCTCACGGTCGTCCTGAGCCCGCCGAACAGAGGGAAGCGGCGCCCCGAGGCCACCATCACATCACACCACACCACACCACACCACCTCCCCGCCAAGCCGCCGGGGCTCCGAACGTCACTGACTGCGTCTTTTCCGCATCCGGAGCGGCGGCCCTTCTAGCCAGGTGCGCGCAGAGAAGACTCTATGGTGAGACGCCAGGGGGTGGGGCAGGTGGCGCCGTGCCGACCCGCTCGGTGAGGGCAGCTGGAT
>NW_009604883.1:0-17790 GCF_000690535.1 Cariama cristata
TCAGGCTGACAGGCCTGTAGTTCCCAGAATCCTCCTTCTTGTAGATGGGCGTGAAATGGAAACATAATGAAGCAAAGCAAAAAACCAATCCGAAACAAAAAATCACCTTATGCAGATTAGGAAGCCGTATTCTAGAAGCAGAAAGAGAGCAGCTCAAAAAAATCAATCTTAGAGTCATAACAAGTCAGGTTTGTTTTTCATTACATCCTTACCAAAGGATTTGATCTATCACATTTTCAGAATGACATCTGAAAAAGACATGAGGAATGTAAGGCACGACGAAGCAGTGAAAAGGTTACATGCTAACTGCACACACAAATTTAATTTCTTACCTTTTAGCAGGTTGATAAGTAGTCATTTTCTAGTCAGTGTTTCAGCAAGGGCACAGTGAATAATTAGGAAAACTTTTGCCCCCTTGGGTGTTGAGTTAAAGTGCCTGACTTGGTGGTGTCATCAAATGAAAACAAGTTTGGCATATTTTTTGTACATCCAAGGGAAAGTCATTCATATCACATTAAATGAAAGTTGTGTGGCATCTGTTCAAGAGTAAAATGGATTACAGCACAGGCTAGGGCAATCAAAGTGGGAAATACACCTGTCTACAAACAGAAGTTTGGAATGATGTAAAAAAGAGTGAAGTATGCAGTCATGCAAACACAAGGTAATATTTCCGAAGAATATTTCTGTTTCAGAGAGCATTTTGGATCTTTTAATACTTTAGATTCTCTGGTATATTGTTTTCAAAGCCTCAAAATTCAGTCATGAGGATGGATAAGAAGTTCCTGACACAAAGAAATAGTGGAAGCAAAATATAGAATCTAATGTAACAACAGGAAAAAAAAATAAAAACAAACAGTAGATTTTTACATGGATTTAAAAAGACTGTGTTGTTAGCTGTACTTGCTGCAACTAAATTTCATTCTCTGAAATCCAATTTCTACATCAATGAATTAAGTCAGAAGCAGGATTTTTTAGAAACAAAGATGTAATTTTACTGGGTGTCCACTCTACTAATTCTTCACAAGTTAGTTATACTAGAATTTTATACAGGAGGAAGAGGAAAACGACAGGCAATGAAATTATAGAATACAATAGAGTTTCAAGTTTTGTGATATCTTCCATGGGCCAAAGACATGGCATCACTTTGAGTCCAAGTATCTGAAAGTGCATGAGACATGAGAAATGACATGTGAATCTAATTTGTCCCATGATGAGAAGAGACAACAAGAAAAAACAGAAATGGTGACAGTGCAATAGTATTACTATGAAACATTAAAAATGTTAATTGTGTGCTACTTTTGAAGACGATAATCCTTTTCTACAGCCATATCCTATTCATGGTCATTTTGCCTATGACAGTCTGCCTGCTGCTGATACTCTCTGAAAGCCGGAAGCCATCCAAGACTTCATAGATTTCTCTCGTATCCTCTCCCCAGTTGTCTGTGGAGAGGTCTTTCCTTCTGCTCTGATCTAAGGAAACAGGTGTGTATAGTGTTCATAATATGGATGAACCATGGCTGCAGAAGCAGATATAATTGTCTGTTTCCTTCACTGAGTTTCCTGAAAAATTCTAAAATTCATTTTAGTCTGTTTGAGTCCCGAGCATTGAGTCAGGGCTTCAAAGACCAACGAATTCTCAGCTAATCCACTAACATATCTGTCAACCAGCTCTCACGAGACAGATCCAGTCAGCAAACAATGAAGCATTTCCCTGAATGCACAGTAAGATTTTATCTTAAGTAGGGTAATCATATGATCATTATAAATTAAATTTTGCTCCTCTTGATCACCCATAAGTAAGTTAAGAAAGACTTGATTCTAGATAAGGATTTGAAGTACTTCTCCCTCCTCCACGCCTCCATGTTTAAACTTGAAAAAATAATAAAAAATAAATAGTAATGCTTTTGCATTGCTCTGCATTTTTCCACTACTGGGGAATAAGTGAGATACCACAACGCAATAAGAGGTTTTATCTGATTTCTCCAATGGTGAAAATAATGGTTACAAGAGAGGAAAGGTATTTCCAAGTAAACTGTTGCACAGAAAAAAGCAGACTACCCTTTGGTCTCCCAACATGTGATGCAATGATTGATTTCTCCTTTCCAAGTAAAAATATTTTAAATCATGTGAGTCTAGGATTTTATCTGGGTTTTTTTATTATTTTTTTAGTAATGATAATTCTTTTTTAATTATAACGTATCAATGAAAGATTGAAATGTGAGATCAAGTACTGAAACCAAGGGAAGAATGGGAATTCCTTTTTCTCTCTGGCTTTACAGATCTCAAGTCAACCCTTTGAACATTTCACAGACGATTCATTTCTGAAATGCTCAGCACTTTAAATCGCAAGGAAGCTATGCTTGTTACCTCTTTACCTTAGTTTTTGTCACAGTATATGATTCTTATATCATGCTCCTCTATATGCTGCTATTGCTACTAGGCAAAGTGTCTAAATACGCCAGACAGAAAACCACTGTAGAACTGGTAAGTTAAAGTTACAATCATACAAGCAGTACTGGTCCTTATTTGGCATGGGGTTGTTAGCAGGTGTGTGAGCAATGCTAAAGCTGAAATCAGGCTTCAGATATTTATTAATCTCATATTAAACACTTTTGCTGTCATGGTCATTTATTTTATACTGTATGAACCTTTAGTTGTAATGCTATGGTACTTGCCTTTTAAGATGGGAAAAAAATGTGCCAACTGAAAGGGAGATCAGAAAATTTCATTTAGAATGTTTTGGGACATTAAAGAATTTAATTTAGAATATTGTCAATAGCTTCACTGTCAGAAGCTGGAAGTACTTTAGTGTGGTCCAAATATTTCAGAGGGTTCTTAGAAAAGGATTTAGTTTATTATGGGCAAACATTGAGATATATACATATAATTATATGTATGCATATATGTATGTGTGTATATTTACACTATAAACATAAATTAGCAAAATGAGATCTCCAAATTTATTGAGGACAATAAAAAAAACCTCATGAAACTGAAATGATTTCTATTCACTCATAATAGTCTGACAGAAGGTAGAAAGCCACTTAACCAGCCTTATAAATTGAGCTGGTTATTAGTCAAGCAGTTTCAAAGCAATTCAAAGGCAGTAATTTCATTCTCCCCACCCCTACACCCAAATGCTCTCATTCCAGCACCCGACGATCACATTCACTCACACCCACCTCTCAACTCTTATCTACTTCACAACCCCCTCCTCCACATCAAATCGAGTAACAGCATGCTCTACTACCCTAGTAACCCAGGTGTACCATAGCAAGCTCTTTACTCCAATAAAATCACACAGGCAGAAGCTTCACAATGTGCTACGAAGAAAAGTAGCCTGTAAACCCTTAAGATAACATCTGTTAATGAGTGAGAAGCTTAATATTCAGTGGGAAGTAACAATAGAAATAAACTACTCACAGAACTGGCTATTTAGGGGACAATACACAGAAGATACAATAGATTCAACTCCCAAGTAAGGATATCTTGGCAAGTAACCTCAAATTAACCCCACATTTTTTGCCAGAATTCAGTCCACAGCAGCAAAAAGGACCAGTGTTTTTGGCTAAATTAATTCATAAAAGGGATATTCTTAGGAGGCTAAGGTGTGATAGAAAGTAAGCTTAAAATCTGAATAGCCTGGAAAAGAAAGGCTGAACAAACAGGAACAACATATCAATAATAATTTTTAAAATCTACCATATGAAGAAAATGAAATCCTCAATCAAGTGAAAAATCTGAATCCAAGGTTTCCCATGGGTACATCCCTGCCCAGTGAAATTAGCACATGTCCAAAGAAACACAGACAGCAAAAACAGCAGGACCTGGGTCCTAGACACCTGTTTTATGTCAGTCCTGAGGAGACACCAAAAAAAAAAAAAAAAGTTCATAAGAACACCTTTCTCAAAACAAGTACTGACAGGTTAAAGAAAATGTTCTGTTTTCCCTGTTCCTTCCCAACAAAAGAAGCGTTCATATAAACACCTAGACATTAAAAAGGCAAGTAATCAAATCCGGGTCAGTTCTGTAAGTTTCTGACATTTCTTGTCTGACAAACATCCACAGGCATGCCATAGACCACTGGAATTTTTTTGAACTTTAATGAGTTTTAAAGATTCTCCCAAAGTCTATTTTTTTGCTCACTTTCTCACACACACAGGTGTACCACCTCTTTCTCTCCTTCCTCAACAAAATGGTTTCTTTTCAAGTAAAATTATTTTCTTAGCTTTCTGAAGCTATGATGGAACAGACCGAACTGCTGTTTGATTTCCTACAAATCCTACATATGGACTCAGCGTTTTGAGAGGAAACTGAGAAATAAACAGTGACAGTAATGGCCTACCTCCCTTGTACTTGAAGGGGTAGACTGTACAGACCTAATGCAACATGACTTTCCACAGTGGCTGCTTTGCTTATATGTCAAAGACAAGTGCCTGGTTTTGTCCATTCACTCCTTGCCTTCTTGCATGACTGCGTCATACTGTTACCAGCATTGTAGAAAGTTACTTATTAAAGAGAAACTAATTGATCACTGACATTATAAGAGAAATTAATTGATCATCAACATTATAGGTAGTTACTTATTAAAGAGAAATTAGTTGGACAAATTGTTTAGAGGGCAGAGAGCGTATCCACAAGACCTATAACAAATCACTGATACGTTGAAAAGTACCCAACAATCTTCAACCCCCCCCTTGCCACATCTGCAAGACTGAACTGCGCAAACTCAAGACAAGGAGGTCATCCAGCGGACACCAGAGGACAACCACCGGGGGTCCTAAAAGACCCCAGAAGACCCTTCCCATAATTAACTGCACATGCCCGAAGGGGAGGCACCATATGTAAATTATTTCAGGGAAATGTAATGAATATACATCCTGATTCTGGGAATTACAATGAATATGTAATCAATTGTATCTATAAAATTTGTTCACGGTAACAGTTGGGTATGCACGTTAGGTGGAGCGATCCCCCATGCATCCAGTGCTGCAGTAAAAAGAATGCCTGCTTCTTAATACCACATTGGTGTTAAGAGGTTTATTCCCAATTTCGGTGACAATACCTCTTATCCAGGTCCTGCAATGCTAGGTTTGTTTTCCTTGAAAGTACCTGCTCTTTGAAGCAGATCATTCTGAGATAATGTCAATTTTAAAAAGTTAAGTTAGGTTTCAAGGTGATGGAGGAATCTTTAAAGCACTGACAGCTTTAAAAATATTAAAGAAATAAAAAGACGTTTGTATTTATCATTTGTTCAAAAAATATTTCAAATGTTTGCACCTACTATGATTTATCCAGAGGAACAGCAGCAGCTCTGCAGATATACCATAAATATTGCGAGCTGTCACAGGGAAATAAGGAGGTGACTTATTTCTCCTCAATCCCTTAACAAAAGCATATTATATCGACTACACACTTTGGCACCAGGGAAGTTAATATAGCACCTTGTGTTCTTGAAACTGAAAAACATTAAGCTAGAGTGAGGTTCTTTCAGGTTTTGTCTTTCCATATTGTGAAATGTTTGCTTTCAGTAATGTTACAGGGTAGTAATCATTGTTCATGCGTTAGCAGCAAACAATCAAATAATTTCACAGTTATCCAGTATAAATAAATATTTTCTTCTAATTATACCACCCGAATTAAACACAGGTGTTCATGATCTTCTGGAGGTCATCTCATGCAAACAGAGTCTTTCTCAAAGATTAAGAAAATTCCTAGATGAGACTTTTTAATGCTATACATTTATTATTTGTGACAACTTATCATATAATTGCAGTGGAACGATGCATGATATTTACTGGAACACCTGAATAATTTGCTATTATTGAAATTACTAGTCATTCCATAGAAAACAGTGGTCTGACCTTCTAGCACTTAAGTATCTCAGGCTGATTTACACCACTAAAGTGAAAGAGAACCAGATAGCATCTATACAGGTGAGAACACATCACTAACTCTTGAACTTTCATTATGTTCTTATGCTCCTTCACCTTGAATTTTTTTTACTACCCCCCCCCCCCAGTCTAGCTCTCAGTCCTGGACTTTTCAGTATCCTTGACTAAAAGTAAAAAGTACTGATTATAAAGTGAGATCTTTTAGGTTGCCCTCACTCAGTGCAGTGGCTTGAATATTTCTGAAGGCTAAATAATGGTTAAGGCCCAAATCTTTATGCCATTTAGCCCAATGGCTCTATTTGCAAACTGTAGGGTGCAGCGTTCGGAAGATCTCGCGATGTCACGGAAAGATAGAGAGCTAGACACCGCCTCCCTGTGACGTGTTTGTATAAAAGGAATTAACTGCGCAATAAACGAGGAAGTTGACGCTCACACTGTGTGTATTATCTGTTTCTTCCCTGGTCGGGGGCCGACCAGTGATCCGTTCATGATACTTTGGCTATGTAGCGGCGCTACAGCAAACGTCACTGCTATTTAGTCTGAGTAGGATGGGTGACATACTGCTTTTTACTAGTGATACCACCTTCATTTCCACACAATCTATAAATAATTAACATAAGCCATCACCCCATTTAGAGGCTAGTCTTACTGAACTTCAGTTCATACCAAGTCTACGCAGAGAAGGGATGAGCCTTCAAAACAGGTAGCTTCTTGCCGCAATAAAAAGGGCAAAAATTTTTTGAAAAAGGCACTAAAATTTGACAATAATAGATATTATGTATGGCATTACAAAGCAAAGATAAGCTGGCAGATGGTCAATTTGTTGTGCATTAAAGTTTTGGCCACTTACATAAAGTGTAAATGTCACAGGGCTGGATATTTAGGTGCATTGAATTATAGTGAGATATTTTAATGTTCTGTGATTAGTTAAAGGAGTCATTTTGACCCTTAAGCAACTGTAGTATGGGAAAAGAACCATGCTGTGCCAATCTATATGAATTTAACAGACAGTGACAGAAAACCTAAACAGTGGCTAGCAAGCAGAAGCCAGTCTTTAATAATGTCACTCATTCTAGCCTGTGAAAAACCACATGGTTTCTTTGGTTCTCCTATATTGAATACCCCATAAAACTGGATCAATGACAACAAATCAAATAGGACCTTTTGAGAAGCAGGTTTCCTTTGCATAATTGAGGCAGTTTTTTTAAGCATGTAATTGATGTTATTATTAGCTGAATAAAAACCAAAACAAAAAATGGAAATAGTTAGTATGTCAAATAGACAATTTGACTGGACCCTGTCACAGTGATTTCAATGGAGGAGCTTAATACTTGTGTATTTCTTATAAATTACTTCAACTGTCACTCAGCATTATCTGTTATGAAAACATATTCTGCATTCCACACTTGTCCCAGTAGATTATTAGAACTTGAACACCTGTATGCAATAACTGAAAACTCTGCACCCTAATTCATGCTCCAATAAAGCTACACTTTTGTCAAATGAATAAATAAGTCAAGAAATCACAAATTTGAGATAAAACCATGACTCTTGCAAAATATGTTTCCATTCAGTCTAAGGAGAAGCTGCAGTTGATTACTGGAGACATACGTCATCTAAAATAGCAGACTTTATGAAGGTGTGTGTTTTCCAAATCACAGTTACGATGCAACAATATTGCACGGAATAAACCTTTTATCACTGTGTAGAAAAAACAGTTTTTCATAGTATTCTTTACCTTTTCAGTGGAAAAAAATAGTAAAAGTGATAACAGCTTATATTTTGTAGCTTTATTCATTGCTAAAATTCATGTGAACATAGTTTATCCATATGAACTTTGCTCCCAAGGTATGCACAGCATAGCTGGTTTCAGTAATACAAGCTCTTCAAGATCTTGAGTGAGAGATATTCAAAGCATTGTAACAGTAAATTGGCCAAGTACTAGTCCTCGTCTGGATGCAAAAATTGTTGAAGCCCCATACAGTCATGTGCTCCAACTCTGAACTGTTCAGACCAAGCCAAGGCTCAGAACTCCTCACACATACAAGGCTCGCATTTCTCCACTCTAAGCAGTTTTCTTACAAATCAGCAAGTTACACAGCTGTAGATGGCTCTGTACATATGGACCAATGGAAGTACAGATTCAGCACAGGATCAGTAGGTACTTAGCAAAAAACTGAAGAACAACATTTCCAATTTTTGATACACTTTGCTCAATTAAGTTTATTGGGGTTTTGCCTGAATGTGAACCCGTACCTTGTCATTATTCATTATATATGCCACTTACGGAAAGAGTTGTACCTTTTACTTGATAAGTTAGTGCAGAGAGAAATGTGAAAGTTCATATGGACTGTGAGTTTGTTAGTCTAGAAAGTAAAAATTGCCAGGGTATGTTAGACCTTCATCCAGCAGTGTATGTCCACCCTAAAAAGACCATAAAGGATATTGGAGTGAAAAATACTTATTCTGCATGACTTACAAACTACACAGTGGTGCAAACCAATAATCTTTTCAAAGCTCTTTCCAGCCACTGAATAGCATATGGCTTAAATAACCCTGTAATTCTGTTACTAGGTAGAAAAGTCACACGTAAATAATATAAGTTGTTAAAAGTCCATAATTACTGATTTGCAAACCAGATGATAATGGACACAAACAAGGTTCTACATTCAACTATGCCAGTTATCCTAGGCTACAAAATAGGCTCTTTCATCTCTTCTTTAAAGTTTTCTTTTTTTGAGCATCAATGGCACGAAAGACAATGATTTCAACTTGCATTTAGTTTAAAAAATGGAAAGAAATTCAGAGGCAAGAATAAAATCATAAAGTGACTTATGGTTCTCATAATTACAGAACTGTAGATTGCTTGGGTTTTTTTGGTTTAAAGTTAGATCTTTCACGTCATTTATCTATAGGATAGTTTATTTCCTTAGTGTCACCTGACCAATCATGAATAGTATAAAATTGTACCTTAGGTCTTAACAAATAGACCCCTCTTTCTAGATAATGAGTTTATTTTTCTGTCAGATAAATCAAAACCCCATTGCTGTACTTAAGCACATCAATATTAATGGCTATGGTCTGGTACTGAAACATTTATCCTTCTCTGCAGTTAGTTTTAGGGTAACAGACCCAGGTAATAGCTTTTGATTAAAAGGTCTGGAGTAATACAATTTGGGTAGATTTAAAAACAGGCCTCATAAATCAGTTTTCCAGTGGTGTTTATTTTTGTTATTGTTCCTTATCCTTGTCGTCCAAACATTAGTCTTGTAGGATGTGTCAGCCTTTGTTACAGCTTTGATTCATTTCATATAAGAGAAAGTAACTTGTCATTGCATTAAAAGTTAATGGACTCTGAAAAGAAACTCTAGTTTGCCATGCAGTTTTCTAAAATTTGGGCCAATGAGGGCCCAGATCATCCTATCCTCTATTGCATTACCATCTACAATGAATAGTTGGAAGGAAACTTGAAGGTGACACTGGGACCAAGAAAGGGAGAGAAAAGGCAGGGTTCCACTGAGTTCTGAGTGGCAGCAGCAGCAGATCTAAAGAGATGAGCTTGCCGGTGACTGATACTGCTGCAACTGGCAGCAGCAGTCAGCAGTTGTAGTAAGTCTAAAACCTCGCTTACCCCATGGCTGTAGTAGCAGCAGCTTAACAGAACCAGTAGCAAGGCCCACTTCTCAAGGATCAGATGTAGGCAAAAGAAAAGACGGTAATGTTCTACCTCAGACCGCTGTTTCCTTCCTTCTGGCTAGGAATGGTTTCAGGACAGAAGAATCTGTTTCTGGATGAAAACGGCCAGATGAACAGCTCTAGAACATGACTTTTCCATATATCTCAGGACAAGTGTAGCATATATAGGGGAAGTACAAGCTACCTAAATGTGTTGAGCTTGAAATGTAACCATGGAGAATCTTGATTCTGTAAGTCTAATAGTTCTTAGTCCAATATCTTGTGCAGCGTCAGCTGTTCTGACTCAGTAGTTTTTGCAATGGTTCAGATAGCAACTTCTGCATAGCATTCTGCCTGGGGATGTGTGCCTTCAAGACAGGAGAATAATGATCCTCTATTAATGTACATATTTGGGTTATACATCAAAAAAACACCATGACAAATGCACAAAACATGTAAAAAAATTATCTCTGGTCCTTCCTATTCCACAGCATTTATTTCTTGCTGCTGAAAGTCTTATATCTGTAATACAAAAATACCGTATGAGATTAAGTGATTCAAGCCAAGTTACCTGGCAAGGCTGTGTCAGAAATGGGAAAACAATACATTCCTGATTCCCAGTTAACTGAACAAATTTCCAGATTACTATAGATTCAGGTGTCCAGTATGCTTGGCCACCTTATTCCACATTCAGGTAAGCACATCTTATCCTGAGGAGCTAACATTACAGATAGCACGTATGAGGAATGGACAAGTTCAAAGTTACATTACTCAGCAGAATTCTTTCTTACTTATAGTGTTTACTGTTTCCTCTAAATATTTGTTCAAATCATTAGAAGTGCACTTTATAAACTACTTCAGTAATGTTAAATTTGAGGCCAACCAAGCGAAAGGAATAATATGCACAACAGAAAGGTACATGGCCTCCAGGACTGAACATACCCCCTCTGCATCTGGCTGTACATGAATTGTTTGTAACACCTCCGATTTAAGTTTGTATTGGTGTCCTTGTTAGGTTTTCATGTCAAAATATTGGTGTTATTTTGAAATACCATTATCCTGAGGGTGTTCCTGAGGGTGCATAATGCACAAAATTAAAAGGTCGATAATGACTTCCAGCAACACCATCGGCTTGATTCTCCAGGATTGTTAATCTTCTATGTCTGCTTAAATTTGTGCCAAGAGAATACGAAGTGTTACAATGGGCATCAGTGAGTAGAGAATACTCATGGACCATGAAGTCTTTGCCCAGGTGAATTACAGAGTCTTTGCATGCAACTACCTGAAGCAAAGCGGAGCAAAGAATGAGGCCTATTGCCTCTGACGAAGCAATTAGAGTGATCACAATATTTTATATTGCTTTCCATCAAAGTCTGATTCCACTATTTAGCCTTAGGAAGTGGTAGCTGACTACCTTTCTGATTGCCACGCGTAACTTCGACTTGCACACCTAGGAAACCTCAAAGAATATAAGGCCACTAATTCTGAAAGCTCAAAGGCTGCCTCCACAATAAAAAAGCAAACACAAGAGTAATTTTACTGGCTGTCATTCTTGTTAGATTATCTTATGCATTGAAGCCCTGTGTTACTCTGTTTAGACAGACAAGGCAGCTTGTGATTAGATAGTAAATTTACTGTTTGAATAGGATGAGCATCAGAATGGCATAAAATGCCATTGACTGCAGTTTCAAATTCCAGTAAAGTCTGGCATGCTCTGCTGCCTATGAGCATTTCTGAAGTAAAGCACTGTAGTTAAGCTTTCACCTTGCATGCTGGTCTAGAATTCATAGAAAGAACAGGAAAGAAATAATCATCAGAACCCCCAGCTATTGTCAGATTGTTATTGCTTTACTCTTGGTGAAACAACGTATTTAGATGCTTCTCAGTATTCACTTTTTCACTCTGCTTCCCTCTCCTGATCCCAACTGTTTTAAAAGTATTGTCTACTGTGCAGCCTAGGAAACACAGTAGAGGGTGAAAATTTGTTTGGGCAAGAGATTTAATGTCTTCCAAGTGAAACGAGCATAGTAGAAAGCAATTGCAGCATACAAAACACCCTATTGCAGCAATTATAGAACAGTAAGACTCTCTAGATATAATTTAGGTGATTTATTATGCACTGCTGGTAGTCACTGGACAAGATAGTCATGTAAGCAGAATTATTTTATCATGTTAAAATGCCAAGTAAGTGTGCATTCTTGTTCTTCACACTTTCATATCCGGTGGCATAGTGGGGTCTGATGACCCCATACTCTCTTCAGACTGATAAGAGGTGTCCTTCATCGACCTCTGGTTTAGACTCAGACCTCTTGCTTCAGTTTCCATGGCCAAACAAGCCCAGAAGTCAGTAATAAATCCCTCCAAATCTCAACTCACCACTATTTTAACTTTATTGAATTATAATGTAGGCTGAAATGAACAACTATGTAAAGTCACTGCTCATTAAGGTCAGATGGAAAAATACAATTTTCTCAATTATATTAAAAAGTTAACTATGAAATTAACTGATGGAAACCACAGATGTCCCTTGACAAGCACCTACAAATAAAAAATACATGAATTATACAGCTGAATACAGAAAACCCTGACTTATCTTCTTGCATGCCCCGCTCTTTTTCCAAGGTGACTATACTATATTTTCCCCTCTTCTGGGTTAGTAACAGGCTAGCAAAATATACTGGGTCCTGATACAAGGACAGCAAAACATAATCTCAAAGTTAGAAGTTTGCATTTTAGAGTTATTTTACTTTCATTCAGGCTTCAGTTTCCTGACATCCAATTTCATTAAGTCATTCTCCAATAAACAGCCTTCTCCTACAAAGTACTTTTTTTATTTTGAAAATACTCATACATTGTAATGAATGCCACCTCTCAGTCTTCCCTGGTGGTCAACTAATCAGGCTGATCTCTTTTGTGTCTCTCTCAACAATAATCTCCATTTCATATACACAGAGGTTTTGTTTAGTTTTTGCACTTTCAGAAGTTTTTCAACATTCTTTTGAGAACACGAGTACTGGAACTTCACACAGAATTTCAGTATCGCTCTTTCCTGTGGCAAAAAGAGATGAAAGTCCTTCCCTTCTCACCAATCTCCACTGTAAACAACCAAGGACTCCCCTAAACCTCTTTACATAACGTTGTCTTGAAAGCTCATTTTTGTCTATCCACTCTGACATCTATGTTTCTTACACAATCCCACCTTTTCAGAGAAAATAGAAAGACTCATATGGAGTTAATATTCACCATCCACACCTAATAAACTGATCAAATAATTTTTTGGATCAAGGATAGAATAATCCAATGTAGTTTAGGTAACTACTGATCAAAAGGGCAGAAGTCGAGAGCTCTTAATATCCTCCAGTAATTTCTCTTTAGCACCATAAAATACTCTTGGCAGCCACGTGGTGTAAAAGTCAATATGTTAATAAGCCAGGGAAGGAGGAGGAAGGGAGGAATTAAAGAAGTGCTCTGTACGAGGCTGCCAAAAGAAAGCTTTCCCACTTAAACCCCTGCTCAAGCAATTTTTTTTTTCATAGTCTCTGACAAGAACGGAATTTAGTGGGTTTCTACAAACAGAACTGAGAACTGGATTGCACTGGGCAGAAGAGCCGTGCCAGTAAAGAGAAGAAATCATGTGGGTGAAGAAAACAGCTTGAATAGTTTATTTCCCTGTAGAACAAGGGGGAAAATGAGTACCACATTCCAACAGCAACTATATTTGCTCACTACCTCTGTCGTCTCTGTGTGAGACAACATAACATAATATAACTTGGAGACACCAAGGGTAGTAGTGGGTCGTGAATACTTTCAGTGATAGTTAGTTAATTAAGAGTCAATACTAGAACTTCTTAGCTCGATATAGCCTGTTGAAATAATCCAGAAAATTACTCTGGAAGAGATAAAGAAAGAACATCAGCTATCTTTTTGTATTTTTTCTCGTTCTGTATTCTTTTGACAAAATTAGAATAGCAAGATGGTTTCAGTATTCCTGCCTCTAAAAGGTCACATGGGTCCCCCAAACCCATCACCTCTCTCATTTAGTGTCTTCTAAATAAAGCAGCGTAGGTTAGCTCTATTTCTTAGTCTGTCACATACTGGTGGCAAAGTTTGAAGAATTTAAGCCTTAATTTGAGCTCAAGGTGGAATCATTTAATGTTTAAGTAGACCTCAACACTTAAGTACTATGAGCCAGGGAAACCAGTAGGGAAATAGACTTCCTGCACAGTCCTTTTGAGTTCCTGTTAAAGGTTAAAATGACTAACGCATGACAGCAACCTGAGAAATATTCTTCTCTATTCTCTCCTTTTGTAAGAGTACTCATTCTAAGAACACCTCTTTCTGAAACTTCCTAGCCAGTCATTAATTCTACCGCTGCAGCTAATTGTCCAGATCTGCTACGTGTTCATTTCTTCAGTAGAATGGACAGTCTGTGCTGTATGTAGTATGTATGAGGGTTATTTCCACATCATTTTACCTGCTGTTTTTCAATCAAATGGTTTTGCAGCTGCTGTACTAAGATCAACAGAGCATTCTTCACTGAGCTGCTGAATACATAAATAAGTAGTGTCATATTTGAACCTGTCAACTTTTTAGTCACTCCAAGTCCTTTAGAAGGCTGATGGTACACTAAATAGGGCCTGGAGTGCACTCATCCTTTAACATTTAACAAGTTATGTGGTCGGGAACAAATAAATAGCAATGGTGTTAAGTTCAACTTATTTACAAATGAGGGATGATCAAGTAGGATAACCCTTTTATTATTCTGACATGACCAAACAACTTCTTTGTTCTGGCAGACTCAGTTTTGTGACTGGGCAATGGAGAAACCATTTGTCCATATTTTTGCCTGATGCTTCTTTTCATTTTTTATTCTCTGCACAGCCTAAATGTCTGTTTACTTTTTCATCAGATGGGGAAGAATAAAAGAACTGTCTAAGCTTAAGCACTCATGGATCTTCAAGGGGCCATTCAGCAGCCAAAGGAGAGGCAGTTTTATGGAACTTCTTCCTTTGTGGTAGGAGGGCCAACATATATCTCTGCCAGGCATCACCCCATTCTCAATTCTTTGAATACAATTGCAAATTGCAGATCAGCAAGTACAGGCTGGACATCAGAGAAAAACATTTTCATAGGAGGATGGCACAGCACTGGAACAGGTGACCAGAGAGGTTGAAGAATCTCCAACTTCAGAGGTTTTTTGAGACTCAGCTAGACAAAGCCTCAACCAACCTGATCTACTGTTGGCCAAAGTCCTGTTGTAAGCACAAGCTTGGACTTCATGATCACTAAAGATCGCTCCCAGCCAAAATTCCTATGATTCTGTGTAATTGCCGGCAAACCACAGCTCCAACAGAAATTCCTCATTTGGCACATTCCCTAACCTTGGCTCAGACAGCTATACTGAAGCTGTAGTTTTCTGGAATAACCCAGACTTAGTATATTTAATCTACCAATTTGTGCCTCAGTTTCTTTGTATGTAAATTGAGATTAATATATTGCCCAAGAGCAGCTGTCAGGATGACACAGCTAAAGAGTGTGAGGTTCTTTAATGTTCGGAGATTTTTTCCAAAAGGATTTGGAAATCTCAGACCACATATGTCACACCACTGCTATCATGATCACATTTTAATTGGTTGGGGAAAAAAATATGCCATGAACAAGAGGAGTTGAAGGCGACAAACACCCTTTCCTCACTGACAATCAGTAAAACACAGAAACGTAATTTCTTTTCTGAGGTTGGCAAACATCTCACCATATCCATGCAACCTGCCAAATTCCTGAGGCATGCATTGCACATACAAACATGTCATAACACATTTTTTCATTAAAGACTTTTCTTAAAAGGAGACAAAATAAGTCACCCTCTTCCCAAAAATAAACCAAACCACAAACCAAAACAAACCAACAAAAATTGGACAATACAGTTTGTTTTGAATTACCCCTTATTTATACTTGTTACAGTCTGTTTGCTAATTTACAGGCTGCCAATATACAGAAGACAAAAGAGGTGTAATCTGCTCAGGATTGTTCAAAACCAGAGAGTAAATATGTCCCTGAACTCTTAAGAAGCATAAGCCAAGCAGCTACTCTGCTGGAAGTCTGGCTGAAGGGGAATTGCAATAAATCAAGCACTATGCTTATAAGGAGGATGTCTTGCAGTTGCAAGGTCAGCATGGGACAAATAAGAACACAGGATGACCAAAATGTACAGTTTGAGGCATTTTCATACTACGTCCAGCAAACTGGAGTTACCATAGAACAGATGTAGTTTGCAACAAGTGACAGACAATTAGAAGTGGCTTGCTGCAATAACAGTCTTCACCAGTAAAATAAAGTAGGCAAACTACTACATTCTTTACGTATCTATAGCACCACTATCATTTGTGTCAAGCAACTCTTACGTCCTTGCAACAACATATCATAAGCTTGTCTGGGCAGGGAACATGCGTTTACGTACATGTTGATAAAGACACCCTGAACAACCTTCCCCTGGCAGCCAGGCTAATGTTTTTATAAAACTAAGAACGAAATAATTTGTATGCATCCAGATGGCAATGTCATGTAAGCAATTCTCCAGAGCAGAGACTTAACTCCACAGGGCACAAGATACACAGCTGTGCATTATGAGAGTGCTGATGTTATTCTATGTAGTGTTAGGAAACAATTTTGTCTAGAGGCTTCACATATCCTTTGACTACAAAGGTTTGGAGACAGATCGTTGAAATATGTCATGTTTCATACCTCTGGGCACCATCTATGCAGTTGGACTATTTCTTACTGATCTTACTGAGAGAGTAAGTTCTAACGTTCTAGTAGCATCTCTTAGTTGCTGAAGCAATCACCCATGAATAGCCATATTAGATGGAGCTGAAACATCTGCTCTAAAATGCCTGTATCTTTTGAATCTCCGGTTAGATGGAATACCTGCCTGAAAAGCTGCTAATGTCTCAGAAGTGATGAGTAAAGAAACACAGTCTCTTTTTCATGAAGTGAAAAACCTAGGCAGTAATCAATAGGTCAACAGTTGTTTTCTGAACAAAATATCAAGATCCTTGCTAAAAGCGGTCAGTATTACTCCAACTCTCCATAATACATTTTTAATATATCATGACCACACCCATGTTTTCAAACAGCTAAGGACAGACCACAGTCAGAACTGCATGTACCACTCCTCTTAGTCACTTTTCACTTCTTACTTGCCCAAAGTCAAGCAAAACTGAACACTTAATATGCAACATGCTCTTGCTTCACGTTATTGAGTATAGGAGTATAGCTGACATTGCAGAAAAAGGGTGTTAAAAATAATGAGTAAGACATCACGATGCATAGAATCATAGAAACATTTAGGTTGGAAAAGACCTTTAAGATCATCAAGTCCAACCATTAATCTAGCACTGCCAAGTCCACCACTGAACCATGTCCCTAAGCACCACATCTACATGTCTTGTAAATAGTATCTCCAGGGATGGTGCCCCCCCCCCTTCCCTGGTTAGCCTGTTCCAATGCCTGATGATCTTTTTGGTGAAGAAATTTTTCCTAATATTCAATCTAAACCTCCCCTAGCACAACTTGAGGCCATTCCCTCTTGTTCTATCACTGGTTACTTGGGAGAAGAGACCAACCCCCACCTTGCTGCAACCTCCTTTCAGGTAGTTGTAGAGAGTGATCAGGTCTCCCCTCAGCCTCCTCTTCTCCAGACTAAACAACCCCAGCTCCCTCAGCCGCTCCTCATCAGACTTGTGCTCCAGACCCTTTATCAGCTTCGTTGCCCTTCTCCGCTTACACTCCAGCACCTCAGTGTCTTTCTTGTAGTGAGGGGCCCAAAACTGAACAGAGGATTCAAGGTGTGGCCTCACCAGTGCCTCTTTAGTCCTGCTGGCCACACTGTTTCTGATACAAGCCAGGATGCTATTGTCTTTCGTGGCCACCTGGGCACGCTGCTGGCTCATATTCAGCTGGCTGTCGACCAACACTCCCCGGTCTTTTTCCTCCAGGCAGCTTTCCACCTACTCTTCCCCTGGCCTGTAGCATTGCATGAGGTTATTGTGACCCAAGTGCAGGACCTGGCACTGAGCCTTGTTGAACATCATACAGCTGGCCTTGGCCCATCGATCCAGCCTGTCCAGATCCCTCTGTAGAGCCTTCCTACCCTCCAGCAGATCAACACTCCCACCCAGCTTGGTGTCATCTGCAAACTTACTGAGGGTGCACTCGATCCCCT